>NC_051162.1:28107263-28161800 GCF_013339745.2 Dermacentor silvarum | reverse complement strand
GGCGCCCTTGTTGGGCGTTCGAATGATAGATAAAGCGCGGAGCTGTGTTTGAGTTCTGGCAACGATCGCACCCCAGCAGCTGAGCATGGCGTATGGCTGAGAAATAAGAAAATTTGCGCCCGCATTTGTCTGCAGCTCATTGTTTCCTTGTGCTTAATTTGCGGTTCACGTTGCAGTTGTTAATCGTGGTTATTATGAATGATATTGTCCCGTATGTGTACTGTGATCGAGCCGGATTGACTTCGAAGGAGGCAACGCATGGAACGGCCGATGGGCAGCTTTGTTTAACTTCAGACCATGTGCTGCTGAAAGCTGAAAGCAACAGGAGAAAAAATAAGGGTGAGCGAGGCAGTTTATGCATGGAAGCACATTACGCTGTTGCGGTTTTCGTGAAGTTGCCGCCGCGCTATCAATAAAACGTGTCCGATGTATCCAGCATGACTGGCTCCAATTGCTCATGCTGCGGGCATTAGCACCCGAAGCATACTATTCGAGGCCGCATAAGATTGCGCGAGACATTATTTTTTTTTTTTGCATTGGAGCTTGTGGGAGATCCGGCGCCACAATATGTTATCGGTTAAGCTGTTTAAAGATAAATGCACAAGGCACCGCTCCGCGCCTGTGTCCGATGATCATTCCAGTATCGCGTAAGAAATCTTTCACTAGAGAAGAAGCAGTTGTATGCATGTGGCAGAATGCATATGGTTGAGTGCGTAGCACCGGCAGTTTTAAGGAAACAACGTTTTTTCAGTCATGTACTTATTTTAGAAGCCGTGGTGGTTAGTCGGTTTGTTCAAATTGTAGCACATATCGTCAGTGAACCAGCACTGGTGCCTGCATTTCCAGTGCTGCTTCACTTCACATATACGCTACGCAATCTTTTATTCTTCCGAAAATTCAGTTCTCAGTAGTTCATTACCAGCATTAGTGTTTCTCGTCTTACCTTTTTCAATTTGCTATGTCGTAGCATCTCCTGCACGTTCCATAAACTGTGCTTTCAAGTTCACGCAACGGCTACATTTTTTTTAGTTGTGCTATGTCTTTTCAGTTGCTTTGCTGCACTGAACTTAGCGTGAGAACGCCCTATGTACATATCATTTTTGGCATTGTGCTGCAGGATGTGGGCCTTGGAAAGACCAGCTGATGGAAAAAAAATCAACGTCTGTGTTGCATGATAAGACATGTGAATGACGTGAAAGCATCGATAGATATGGTGCCTGCCTGTTGGAAATGCACCATCTCGCTTCCCTGAAATAACCTAGGTGCTGCGGAAGTACTTGACTTATCTGCCCGGTAGTTAGTCTGTGCTTATTTTTCATACTGATCATTAATAATATTGATGTTATGTCTGGTCACATTGACAAAATGGTGAAATGCATGCCGTGTTATTTAAAACCGCAAACATGAAACAGCTATGCCTTCATGAAATCAAACTCATATTTCATTCCTCTTTAACAGTCATATATAATTGTTTTGAAGAGCATAGTCATGATTATGATGTGCGAAGTCATGAGTTGCCCATAATGTGTTACAGTTGAGACGTGAGCTTTTTTACTGCCCACAATTTGTAATGCAGCACTTTGGTATTTAGTGGAATGTTGAAGCTACTTTTACATGAGCAAGTGTACATCCAAGAAATATAGCATAATTTTAAAGGTTGATCTCAGCTTTGCTGAATATATGGTAGTAATGCGCTCTATACTGTATTTTTCAGCAACGCCATTGTGACAGTCTGCATCACCATTTGGCTTGTTGTGGGATCCCACAAGACACGCTCTGTTCCTCGGTCAATTACGGAACTTCTGCAAGCCCCATGGAAGCCCACTGTGATCCGCATCGAATGGAACAAATTCATTGTTCCGGCCTTCATAATTAATCTTAAGCTGAAGTTAGAAACGAAGCTGAAACAGCGTATATTCTGGAAGGATTTACCACTGCATACCGTCGTGTGGCCACACCCAGAGATTGACACTTGGATTGAGAAGAAATAATTCAGTGATACAGACTGCTTTATTAAATATGGCTTAAGCAAAGAAACCTGGATGAAAAATACAGACTTAAGCTGCAAAGTGCCTATGAAGGCAGATTTATGCAAAATGCCTTTATTCGTGATGTTTGAGCTGTTAGGATGTCAGAAAGGAGATAGAGGTTTTAGCCAAAATAGTGCGACAACGACTGCAGTGCAGCAGGACACATTACTGGAGCTCCACTCTTCTCCGCTTGCACACCAACGCAAGCGCAGCACCCTTGAAAAGGCAGTTGCTCTGCGTGGTTGCGTTGGCAGCCTGGTTCCTGCATAAGAGAAGTGATTGGTTATAAACGTATACAATGATTTTAACGCACATAAAAACTAGCTTAGGTACAGTATTCATTTTCATCAGTTTACTTTTCGAAGTAAATACATTCGTTAAAGATTTTCATTCTGTTCAGGAAGCCGATTTTTTTTACATTGATAAGCTCGGACTGTTTTCATTCAAATTTGCAAAGATACAGTTTTAAGCTGGTCTGGCGTTTGCACAGCCAGACCGACATACAGCAATCTAACACTTACATAATGCACTCAATAATAGCTGGAATGTGCGCAACAAATATATGTGACATATATCTGCTACCATTTGCTAGCGTTTTCTGTATTAGGAGCTGGGTCAACTGCTACAGCTTTTTTTATCACAATAAAGATAATTTGATGTACAAAAACTATCCTCTCTTGTACTGTTATTCAATGTTTTGTATTGGAATAAAACAGTACATTCCTTCTGTATACGTGCAGGTATAATTATGAAAACCATTTCATGGTTGCTCACTTCCTCGTTGGGCTTGGATGTTCATAAGCATAAGCTAATTAAACTGAATATGTTGAAGCAAGGCACACGTAATTATTGCTAACGACTGTAAATAGCAGCTACTGCCACAACACGTCCCACGCAAAATTACAGTATACTTTTTGTTTTCCCTAGAGCAACTAACTGCATGAAATTATAGAGAAATAGAAACGTAAACGCACCTGGTCGTTTTTAGAGAAGCTCGCCTTGCTGTGGTGCGCTTTGCCGTCCTTGGAATAGCGTAGTAAGTGATGCACCCGAGTACAAACCGCTCAGGCGAAGCGAATTTCGGCGCTCGCGCAGCCAGACCCGCATCCAGCAATCGAGCACACAGGCAATACACGCACTGACGGCAGGAATCTTCGCAGTTGTTTTCTTTTCATAGGTTCGAAGTCCGCCGCAGTTATGTATCGTGCCGCGTTTCAAATGGTGCTGCTTTGTATGATCACCCGCGGGAAACACGGCACTGTCGCTGATAGTAGTTTCGGAGCACTCGCACGAAGAATACACGTATGCAGGTCATCAACTGGCTCATGCACGGAAGAAGACGACAGGTCACTGCACTATAGCTGGCAGTCTTCTTGACAGGACGGCCGGTCTGTCTCGGTGCCACAGTAGAATTACTCCGTTGCCGAAGCGCTCCAGAGGATTGCACCGGTCCGTAAAACGATGCCCTTGAAGATGCGCAGCATCGTTAACGAAAGAAAAGCTGCGGAGGCAACTGGCGTCTATCTGAAAAAGCCGACGAGGCGAGTGACAGATCACAACGCAGCCATGTTTGCGCACTAACTTCACTCAAGGAGCGATTCAAGGTAGCTGCGGGGCTACCTTGAGATTCTTGAGTAAAACGCTCGAGCTTTCCTTCACTCAAGACGCGTTTCGAGTGGAGGGCGATTTGTGAAATGGAAAGCCGCCCTCAAGGAGCATTTCGAGTGGAGGGTCGAGTCGAGGTGCGTTTGTGAATACGGGGGTTAGCTTCAAACCCATGCTTGACTTGATTTAAAGGACGCCTGGCGTGAACATGCCCTGGACACTCATTGCGCTTGCTTCGGCGAGTTCACAACAGGCGTCACTTAAGTCAAGCACGGACTTGAAGCGAAGTTGCATTTCTGAATACGGGGGTCAGTGGACTATCGATAAGCAGCACGAATTATCTTAAACGCTCATGCACGAGTTTAGGGCAATCCCATTAAAAAAAAAATATGGGGTTTTACATGCCAAAACCACGATTTGGTTATGAAGCACGCCGTAGTGGGGGACTGCGGAAATTTGGACCAACTGGGGTTCTTTAACGTGCACCTAAATCTTACACGGGTGTTTTCGCATTTCGCCCCCATCGAAATGCGGCCGCCGTGGCCAGGATTCGATCCCGCTACGTCGTGCTCAGCAGCCCAACGCCACAGCCACTGAGCAACAACGGCGGGTTGCAAACCCGCGTTCACTCCGTATGTTAGAACTTCTTCCCTGCCGACTGATGCGGCGGTATCCAATGTGAACAAAAGCGGTGACCAATTGCCTCGCTAGCCAGTTGCTGATTCACCAAACATCTCACTGATGGATACATTGACTTCATTAACAACAGCATCTGATCTTCGTTACCAGTGACACCAACATGAAAGTATACGCGGAAACGTCACTTTATTTCTTGTTTTGTCAATTTATTTAACGAAAGCCTGTGACTTACAGCAGATCTTGTGTACAAATACGCTGCGATATAGCTGCTGAATTCCCACTTCAAATTAAGGAATATGATTGCACTCTGCGTGATTACACTCCTCACTTTGTGAAGGGTGGCAGAAATAGCGGCACTCTCTGTAATAGTCTAAGAGGCCCGACAGTCCAAACGGCCAGACCATGCGGCAACGAGGGAAGGGATCGAATATGCAGCGATACATCTATGACAATTCATGCTGAACAGTCTAGGTTTGGTTCAACAATAGCGCACACAGCAACCAAAATTCATGCCGACTGTCTTTGCTTTTACTCTCCTGGGGTCTGGTAAATTTCATAACCAACATCGTATGAATGCTTTTTTTAGGATATATCACAAAAGAGGCTATGAGAGGCACATAACACGATGGAAGTGATTGCTTCTGGCCGCGTTTACACGTGTCATCTGTCCGCTTCTAGTCTTACAAAATAATTATACGCGTCAATGCAACTACACGACGGGATTTGGAGTACAGTGACAGTGGTGTTCATTGATTTCATCAAGACTGTTATTTACGTTAAAGACGGGCACGTATATCCGTGACCTTACGAGTGCGCAACGCCGCATGCATCCCGACTATCCTCAAACAAGTGTAAGTACTGCCCGTGCTGATGTATTTTTTTTGTTCTTCAGATTAGGCGTGAATGGAACAGCTTTAGACCTAGCGTTTGTAGGCAAGCGAACATGGTGATCGCGTTAAGTTTTGTTGGCATATAGGAGAACGTAATGTGCCACTCAGACCGATTGATTTGGCGAATAGTGAATACAGGATGATTTGTTTGATTCTCGAGTGAACGTTATTTTCTTGTTTCCGCTACTGTCCACCTCACGCAGATGGAGCTAACAGGCATGGCGGCGAAATCAGCGGTCGGCCTGCTTCTAGTCATCGCACTGACCGTTGTGGCTGATGAGGTGCACGTGGAAAGGGATACCACCGAGGGACGTGTCCGTGGCAAAGTGGTGCACGTTCTGGACAACAAGGCCGTCGAAGAGTACCGCGGCATTCCGTTTGCAGAGCCACCCGTGGGAAAGCTTCGATTCAGGCCTCCTCAGCCAAAGGCGCCTTGGCAAGACACCCTGGACGCTACCTCCGGATCTACGGCTTGCACACAGGTGAGGAACGTGCCATGGGTGCTTGCCGACGTGTGAAATACGGGCGCGCCAGTGCTTCATTGGCAATCAGCAGAAATTTATTTGTTACATTTTTACATACTGCAGGGTTAAACGGGCTACGGCAGTAGTGGTAGGCCTGGAAAATGCAGAAAGCGACCAAACAGGCACAATTACAAATATATGTGGTTTCGCGGGACATATTTCCCGTTGTCACATTGACACATGGCTATTATCAATGAAAATCAGTTAGGAGGCGTGCTTGCTCGTTCTGGTTTATAATAAACGCCTTGGTTGCACATGAAAAATGGAAGGACAATCCGCAGGCTACAAAGAACGATGTTCAATGCCACTTTGTACGATACCTTAAACCTATAACTTTAGGTTGGACTAGCACTGCTGCACGCAGCTAAATGCACCGATAAGGAATACGCTAATGCTATCACTATCTTACTCATTTTGGCTTGGTTGAACTATCTTTAGGCGTAAGTAAATGCAGATATCAGAGACAGTATCGCTCCGCAGTGAGCATAAACGGGTGATGATTCGCCTAAAGGAAGTACGACTGCAGTGGTGTAGGCTCTGGTTTTGAAATGGCTTTGCTTATGAAGATGGGCATGCGCAGTGATGCTAACGTTATCATATATCTCTAGAATGACCGCTCAGGACCTCCTAGTTTGCGATACAAGATATTTAAAAACAGGGTATCTACCAACCGGGAAAACAGAGAATTCTCAGGGATTTTGAATGTTCTGGAAATACTCGGAAAGCTCAGGGAATTTGCGCCTCTATCAGAGAAAATTAGTAGGGATGAGCGAATATACGGTATTGTCGAATATTCGATCGAATAGTTCTATATTCGTTGTTCTCTTCGATTTGAATTCAGGTATTCGATATTTTCGAATTATTCGGCGCTCCCGAATAGGCAGCCAAAAGCCACGGACGGCCGGTACTCATTTCGGAGGCTATGCTTTGCGTCATGGCTGCCATACATCAACCATAAATCTCGAAGGCTATACGTTTTTTGCATTAAAGAGCCTGAAATGTGCGACGCAGAAGAGCAGAAACGGCGCTAGCGACCGAAACGAAGCGGCGGAGTCCGCATCGCCGTTGGCAGCAGCGGAAATCGTACGTGAATGACAGCAACGACGGAACGCTTCGTGCCTATTTGTGCCTTTATTGGGTTTACCGCCACGCATAACAACGCGTTGGCCGCGGAATTTCATAGTCGCCACCCATCATCGCGTCGATAGCTGCTGCGGTTTCTTTCGCAGCGGTTGCGGCAAAATGTAGTTTCGTTTTGCCTCAATACGCACGTCGGGCGCCGCGTGCCTAAAAAGCTGCGTGGTGGCATGATCGCATAGATAGCGACCGCGATTTCGTCTGCAGTTGTTGCAGGGAACGATAGTTTCGTTCTGACGCGGTGCGTGGGTCGGCCGGGTACGGCCACGGTAGCGGCAAAAACGCGTGCGTCATGCGGCGAGCGGCAAGTTGCCGCGCGTCAGTGCCTTGCCGCGAAGTCCACCGTGGCAATCGCGTCTCGCCGCGCGGCAGCGCGATATGATCTCGCGCGCTCTCGGACCGCGGAATCACCGTGAGCGACAAGGGTGCCATCGGACAGCGTCCAGAAATCCCTCCATAGAACCGCGAGATTCGACGATCGTCGATTGATAACCCGGCGCGGAGCGGCGGAGGTCCGGTTGCCATTGGCTCCGTGATGTCACCCTCGTCGCTCTCGGCACCCTCGGCAAGCCGTAAAGGTACGTCCACACTAGCGACAAAAACGCGCGCGACACGCCGCGCGCGGCAATGCGGTGCTGTCGAGCGCGGCAAGATTCACGAAAAGCGGCAGCAACGCGCGGCAAACGCGCGAATGGGTGTGAGACCCATTTTTTCGCGGCAGCCGTAAAACGAGCACCAATAAGAAGCTAGCCGCGCTGTTGTGGCGCCACCTGTTGCACAAGCAAAGAATCATAATCTATGGTATGGCCTCAGAGATTGAACAGTGACACGCACGCCGTAAAACCTCAGAGGCCATTTCAAGCAAAGGAGGCTGTTTTTGTTAAGCCTTCCCACACCGCCACCCAGACGTCGACGAAGAATTCGCCTCGCAATGGAGGCGTTCTTGGAAACCGCTCGCGGATATGCGTGCCTTTGTGACAAATCGAACGTCGATTTTAAGGACAAGGAGCTTCGCGCCAACCGCTGGCACATGCGGGAAAGCAGAGTGTGCGCCTGGCTCTCAGTGTCCCTGTACCGCCATACAGAGCGCACCCAAAACTTTCTCGTCCGCTGTCTGGCACGTCGACGTCGCACAAGTAAAGAACAAATAAGTATTATAGTGTTCACAGTCGCCAGTACCTCCTCGTCCGTATCCGACATGGCTGAGCGTGGCCGGCAGTGGCGCAAAGAAACAGACACTTCCAATGGAACACGAAATCGGCAGAACTGAGAGCGCGTTGTCACGAGAAGTATCGAATGGAACGAAACAACGCGGCACTCCACGCGCCGTGGCCGCGCGCCGCAAAACGCGAGTGTGGACTTGCCGCGTGCGGCGTGTCGCGCGCGTTTTATTGCGATAGCAATTATATGGACACTCAAAAGCAGATTTCTGCTGTCGGCGTCGGCGTCGTCGTCGCCGTCGCCGTGAGGTTCCGTATGACGTCAATGGAGATGAAATCGTCGCCGCGCGCCGAACGCTGTATGTGCGAGTGAAAGGGCGCGAGGGACGCACGCTTTCACGGGCAGTGAACGCACGGCGGAGAACAAACGCGCGTTCTGCGCTGTGCTCCCTGATGATGATGATGATAAGTGGTTCTTGAGGGAAAGGGAAAGGTTGGCGCTATCTTCTGCAGCCCTTGAGGGAGCACGGCTGGCGCTGAGCCGTGCTCCCTCAAGGGCTGCAGAAGATAGCGCCAACCTTTCCCTTTCCCTCAAGAACCACTTACCACCGCACGGCTCAGCGCCAAACTCTCCGACGTGCGTTCGCTCCTCGTGAAAGCGCGCTTCCCTCGCGCCCTTTCACTCGCACATACAGCGTCCGGAGCGCGGCGACGATTTATTTGCCGTTGACGTCATACGGAACCTCACGACGACAGCGACGGCAGAAATCTGCTTCGGAGTGTCCATATAATTGCTATCGCAATAAAAATAACCGGGATGTGCGCGCGGTACTGCAAGGCGTGTCGCAAATGATGGCGCGCGCCGCGGTCATGCTGCGAAGGAAGTCGCAAGGCCTCGATCGCCGCTGCGAGAGGCAATCAGTCACGAGATGACGACAATTGCAGCTTCCGCACTGCTTTTGTGCAAAATATCGAAAGGATTTGCTCATTCATTACACTAACAAAATCGTGCTGACGTAGTAAGCATTTGCTTATTGTTTTCTGTATACCCTGATAATTCGGAAATTTTTTTTTCAATCCTGTGAAATGCGAATTAACTAGGTTTCACCGTAATATGTGATACATACATCCGAAGTATTCAATTCGAAATTATTCGACCAACTCACTATTCGCTTCGAATTTGCTTCGAACCTCAAGTCCACTATTCGCCCATCCCTAAAAATTACCTGTAATTTTATTGAAAGGGAACGAAAGTTGCGGTACTGGAGGGAGGGAGTGGAGGTGACGTTCAGCTGCGGCACCAAATGCGTATATATATAAAAATGTTGTGAGGCGAGAAGGTGGTAAAGACTTAGGACGCTGCTCGACGAGTGTCCCGTTTTGGTCTCGTCGAAAACCTCCAAGCCGCCTCCAGAGGCACCGGCAACAGTCACCAACGCCGTGCGCGTTCGGTGCGAACGCGGGCAAAACGCCGACAGCATCGACAACAGTTCGGCGCGTTGCTGGTGCGGCTGCATGTCCAAGTTTATACAGCTGATGAGACTACTATCCTTACTCCGTATAGCTCTCTACTAATTTGCTATCCCAATTGATGCTTCGCCTTTCGGGTGAAACTGCGACATTTTTTTAACATACTTACTAAAGAGTGACAGCATCAGGCAACATGGTGTCAGCCCGTCTTGATGTAAAAGAAAGTTCCGTTTCACTCAGGGAATTTAGCAAAATCACTCAGGGAAAACCTGGAAAACTCAGGGAATCTGAAAATGTCAACTTGGTAGACACCCTGAAAAGGCTAGCTTATTAAATTTATGAACATTTTTCACGCAGTAAATTAAGTCTGTTATAACATGTCACGCCCTAGCAACAAAACTACGGCGCGCGAAACGAGGTCAAGAGCTGGAACGAGGCAAGAGGTGGGTTCCCGATCAAGACTTGCGGATTTGCTTTCTACTTCAAGTTCTGCCCCTGTATTGTATTACTGGAACTGTCATTAGAAATAGAATACAGCATGTCCAACGTTGCATTCACGTTTGACTTTTCACATGTTCACCGAATCTCGAATTGTCATTGGGATAAAAGTTTCGCAATAGTAACTTTGCTGCGGCAATTTTACATTATCACCAGTGAAAAACACTGACATTCGTTTAGCGCCTTCCGAGCAGTAATATACCGCGATAGCGCCGCCCCCCCCTCCACCTCGGGGCGGGGATAACATTGAAAAAGTTCGGGGGATCGAGGGTGCTTGCTCGGGCCGGCTGCAAAGTTCAAGATGGCTGCCGGAAGCTTTTTTTTCTGAACAATCAAGAAAGAAAGAAAGGATGGTCATTGGCTACGCACAGAGCTATAAAAGCCTTTGTCGAATCATTAATTTAATCGCCCTCAAATGCTAAATGGGGCGTTGTCGTGTCGCAACCGCAGCTCGTTCCCGGCAGACCGGTAGGCACAAGCTCTGTACGCGTAGTGTTCAGGCGTCTTTTGGCTTTCATTGGTGGTCTGGTGCATAGAGACGCCCAAACGGTGCTTCCTCCTTCCTATGTAGCGGCTGGAGGAGAGAGTTCCCTAGCTGCAGACTTCTGGCTATGCGCACCGCCTCTTCGAGAGCAGCCTGCCCACCCTGCACTGCACTTGCGCTCAAAGAGCTCGAACAGTGCGTCGACCACTTCCCTGAACCGGAAACACCGGAACATTGCACTTGAAGAAGTTTTCTTCCACTAAGGACTCAAAGTTGCTGTCCCATTCATAGTGCCAACACTTGTATTTTGCAGGTCAGATTTAAATCTAGAAGGTATAATAGATCTTCCATAGGGAATTAGAATGTGAATAAAATTCAGTACTGAATGCCTTAATATAGTAATTGTATCGCTAGCGGGAAATCCTTCAAAAAAGGTTATATAATTACGACATACGAGGAGATCAAGTTTGTGACGTCATTCAAGCTACATTCTATAGGTTTTACATGAAAACTAGTACGTACCGCAACTGATCTGCAAGGACATTGGCAAGGAACAGAAGAAGCAGGGAAACGCAGTCGTCAGAAATAATGAATTTTAGCAAGTTACGTACTTAATGTTTATTCAGGATTAATTGTGCTAGTTTGAGTACTTCAGTGAAAGTAGGTGTAATATGTAAGTCGTGAGGAACGAATCATTTTCATTCTTAGGTTTAATGTAAATTCAACTAGATTTCTAACCTTATTGGCTTGCCTTCAATGCGCGATTAGAAATGTCGCTAACTTCATTGGTTTCATGATGCAGAGAATCCTCATGAACTTGACTCACGAGAGTCTTGCCTAATTTCCCAATGATTTTATTGTCTTCCAGGTAGAGATGCCAATGGTCCCGATGGGCAACGTTACGTTCACAGAAGACTGCCTCTACCTCAACGTTTGGGTTCCCGAGAGAGCCATGAACCCGGGCTCGAAACGACCCGTGCTAGTATGGATCCATGGAGGAGGCTTCACGTTCGGCAGTGCCAATCAGTGGGAGTATAATGGCGCAGTGCTCGCCGCGACCACGAACGTCCTCGTCGTCTCCATGAACTACCGCCTCGGCATCCTGGGCTTCCTTAGCGCCAACTCACCCGAAGCGCCGGGCAACGTTGGTCTCCTGGACCAAGTCGCAGTCCTGAAGTGGGTGCAGCGGAACATCGAGTCCTTCGGAGGCGACCCGGATCTCGTGACTCTGTTCGGAGAAAGCGCGGGTGCAATGAGCGCGCACGCACACGTCATGTCTCCGATGAGCGAGGGCCTCTTCAAGAGGGCCGTTTTGATGAGCGGCACCATGTACAACATCGACATGTGGGACATGGTCCACGAGAGTATGGTGAAGGGGAACAAGGTGGCCAACATTGTGGGCTGCTCCAAAGGCGGCAACATCGACCTCTCGTCCAACGCCGAGGACATCATTGACTGCTTCCGGAAGAAGTCCGCCGACGAGCTCGTCAAGGCGGCCGTTGAGAGCGTTGCCCCCAAAATGGTTCCTTTCCTCCCGATCTACCACGACGCCTTCCTGCCAAGGATGCCGCTGGTGGCCATGAACCGCGGTTTCTTCGCGCCGGTCGACATTCTGGCTGGCGTCACTTCGGACGAGGGGGCTTTACTTGTTCTGTTTCCGCCGCAACCAAATCTCCTGCCCGAAGACCTCGACGCGAGTGGTCCCGAGAACCTCGAGGATTCTCTTCGCGCAGTTGTGTCCACGTGGGTAAAGGAGAGCATACCGGATATAGAGGACAAATACACCGACGATGCGCCAGAAGGCGACAAAAACGCCCTCAGGCGCCAACACCTGGACTACGTGTCCGACCGGCTGTTCAACTGCCCGCTGCGGTTCACGGCGGAGAAGCACAGTGAGAGGGGCAACAGGGTGTTCGCCTACATTTTCGGGCACAAGTACGACGCTTTCAACTTGCCGGCCTGGATGGGAGTGCCTCACGCCACTGAGCTGCAGTTCGCGTTCGGCGTACCCTACGCCGCACAGTCAGACTCTCCGAATGGTCGCATGAGCGAAGCCTTCATGCGGATGTTGGCAAGCTTCGGCGAAAGCGGGTTCGTACCTTTCTCTGTCTTCATTTTAATTGCATATCAACCAGTATTTCTGCTTTGGTTAGGATAACCTTAGGCGAGAGCTAAGCCAGTTGGTTTGTACGTTATTAACAAAAAAAAACAGCGGTCAACATTGTACGCAAAGAAAGTCATAGGATAAACGATGGCACTTTAAGTATTCAACGCAAGCTATATGCCCACTATAGGCGTCTGCAAGCAATTTCGCGTCACCTCGGTCGTGCGCAGGCTAACCCTATTTGATAGCTACAAATTTACTAATTTATCCACGCCACCTATAGTTCTTTGCCATCCTCGACTGCATGCCGTTTCCTTCCCTCGGTACCCGTTCTATAACTAATAGACCACCGATTATCTTCAGTGCGCAATACATGCGCCTCCCAGTTCCGTTTCCTTCTGTTAGTATCATCGAATACAGGCTGCCTCCGTTAGTTCTCTATTCCACACCGCTGTCTTCCTCTCTCCTAAAGGTAAGCCTAAAATGTTTCCTTCCATCGCTCATTGCGCAGTGCTTAGCGTCTTCTCAAGCTTCTTCGTTAAGCTCCAAGTTTTTTACCTATTTTTACCACGGATAGAATGGAACGATTAGGCACTTTTCAAGATAGCGGTATAATAGGGGTAAGCTGCTGGCCATTACTTTATTGCCTACAGTGTGCGCTTCAACACATTTTCGTTTTTCTGTGATTTCCTTCTCATGATCAGGATACCCTGTGAGTAGGAGGTGGCGTTGATAAACGTGCTTTTGCACAAAGTCTAGAGGCTGTCTGTCAGACAGGAATTCCCGTTATTTTATGAAGCCATTCAACATTAACTTTGTGTTCGGTATAGTATACGTTGAACCTTAATTTTACACTTTGGTACTAACACCAGCAATTAAGACCCTTTGTATCGGGTCGTGTTCTCGCTACAAACAGCCGTGCAGGGCTGTTTGTTGCCTGAAGACCCACCCCGTTCCTTCCACTGTGGTTCTAGCGTGTGTCATATATTCAGCAGCGATTATCCATATATATATATATATATATATATATATATATATATACGCAACGTCGTTGTATGGGAGCTTTTAACCTTTTCATGCAATATTATTCTTAGGGTACTTGACGCATTTTCTTTCAGGGGTTCACTTTGTGTCTACCGTTTTCCCGCCAACCAGGGTCACTGATAGTCCGGGGTCGAATGCGTAAACAGCGCCTCCTCTATTTTTTTCAATGCCAGTCCAATCGCTCGCTCCGCAATGGGAGCCGTTGGTGCGCCTTCGTTGAGTGAGTTGCCGCGATGTGACGCTACCCAGAGTAGGGTACGACTGCTTGCGTCACGCGTGCGTCTGAACCACTGAGTGCGCGCCGCTGCCGTCGCGGAGGGGATGCGGTAGACGCTTCCCGCGTCTGTCAGGAATTTAGAGCACTGCACACGCCCGGCCCGGGCCCGTTTTTACATGGGGCTGCCCGCCCAAGCCCGACCAAAAGTTTTGTGGCGAAACCCGGGCATCTACGTTACCCGCCCGGCCCGGCCCGCTACCCTTTTGCCTTAGGCTCGAACCCGGCCCGAGCCCGGCTCGAAACAGACCCGAACCCGACCCGAGACCGAAAAAGAACACCGAGCGGCATTTATAAAATAAAATAAGGGAGAGAATGAAAGGAATTTATTCTTAAGGCATAAATACATGTCATATGCAATTATGAACACCATTTGAGCGGTCTGAACGCAAATACAAGTGCGCGAAGTAGTGCGAATCACCCTGCCGAGCTATATTGCCAGCAGTTTCGAACGGCGGGACCTTGATGCGGTCCAATCTACTCCTATCGCAGTGCAGCCACAGTATTTTTCCACGTCGGGCGCCTCACTGCAAAGCATGCGCCGCCCCAGCCGCTCGTCCCACTTAACCGTATTCTAGTACACTCTAGCCGAAGCGCAGCCACGACCGGTCGTGACCGCAGCGCATGGATGGAGTAACTGGAGAAAGAAAGCTTCTGGATCCTCCATGGTGCAGCGTAATGCGCTGCTGCTAGGCGGCCGGTTGAGAACATGCGTGCAGCCATGGATGGACGCAGTGCCATATTTCAACCGCGTGACGAATTATTTACCAGTCATCGTTTGACCAATTCGCCTTTGAAGAATCAGCTAGTCGCGAAAGCGCTTGCACCGCTCTGAAAGCATTAATTACATTGATTTAGGTAAGGAATACAACGGCATCCTTTGGTTTAAGGCGACTTCGGTCTTTCTGGACTTTTACATTCTGTTAAAACAGCGCAAAATACGACGGAGGAAGAAAAGCGAAGTACACAGGAGTAGCACTGCTAGCTTCCAGCTGCGCCGGGGCAACATGTTTTTCAGAGTCGAGACGCGTGAGGATAAGTCGCTGCACGTTACATGCACATCACCAGGAAGTCCGAGCCCGGCCCGGGTCCGCGTCAGAATACCCGAGCCTCACCCAGGCCCGGGTCAAAAAGCACATGCCGTGCCCGAGCCTGGCCCGAGCCCGTGAAAAACTGCCCTACCCGGCCCGGCCCGGGCCGGGCTTTCGGGTAAGCCCGAGCCCCTGCAGTGTTCTAGACCACGGCCGGGCTCGAATGGCGCGCGCGCTCGCTTCTTACGGCCTTCGCATCGGGGCTAGTTCTTTCCTATCGCCCCTGCTTGGTGGGGGACTCTGCGACCTCACCCTGCACAGCTGTTCCCGGCCCATCTGTGCAATGCGCGCAACGCTGGAAGATCGGGTCAGGCGCGCTTCTTACCTCACCGTGCATTCACGAACAAGTCGCCTAATTGTAGAGGACGCATAAATGGTTCATCGAGGCTTCTTATAAATGCATGCAGTGTAACCGTATTAATACATCAAGCTTCCTTAAATTCAGTGGGGAATATGGAGATGCATGCGCCGGTAGAACAGCTCGCCGCCTTGAAACGCATCTGCATTTTGAGGAATGGAAATAAATATTTATTGCTCATATGCACTTATACCCCTGTCACACAGCACATGTAATGTCATTTGCAGTAAATGACATTAATACCAAATGTCATTGCGGTCTTGCATTCCCAGTCTACACGGGTAAATAAAATGGCATTCACAATTAATGGCGATGTTTATTGACAGGCTGCCATGATAACGAGACCTTATAAATCGTACTTCCTTTTTACATATTTTCATTATATTGTTACCAATACAATGATAAACATTGGATGGTTATTTGAAAATATAATACGCTTCGTTTTAACTTATCGATTGTGTAATTTTTTGCCAAGCCCCTGTTGTCGAGATTACACAAGTTGCGCGTGAATGAGTTCGGGAAACTCATTCAGTTGGCGAATGCCATTAGCTGTGAATTTCATGCCCGTGTAGAAGCAACAAAAATAGCATTAACACTTAATCTCATTCGCTGCAAATCCCAGTCTAAAAAAACAACAATTGACTCCAACTAGCTTTTCCAATAGGAATCAACTGGGAGCAAAGAACCAATTAGAAAATCCTTACTTCCAACTGATTAAGATTAGGTCAGAGCAGAAACCAATTGGAGTTGCCAATTGAAATGAACTGGACCCAATTGGAACCGATTGTAAAATCCCTAGTTCCAACTGATTGTGATTGAGTCAAAGTGAAACGAATTGAGTCCGATTGGACTTGTCAATTGGAATCAACAGGGCCCATTGGGAAATCTTTACCTCCAATTGGTTACGATTGAGTCAGGGATGCAACCAATTGATTCCAATTGGACTTGCCAGTTTGAACCAGCTAGGCCCACCATTCCCAAATGAGTCTAATTGTACTACCAATTGGAATAAACTAGTTAGAACGTAACCAACTGGGAAATCATACTTTCAGTTTATAAACCCATTCGAGGAAACTAGAATGAGTTATAACTATATATGCATGCAGTACTAAGGCTATAGCAAGCCTGTTTCTGACAGCTGGAATCCTACTTAGCTTAGCTTTGTGGGGTATATATGTGTATTGGTATTCCCCATTGATGCAACTGGTCATTCCAACCAATTGGTTTCAAACCAATTGGCACCCATTGGGTATAATTGGTCACTCCAACAAAAACCAATTGGTCACGTTCCAGTTGGTTCAGTTGGTCCAGTTATGTACTAATTTACGATTGCAAATTTTCCAATTGCTACCAATTGGAAATTTCCCACTTGGAGTCAATTGCTTTTTTGACAGGGATGACGTCACACGTGCCGTGTAACAAGGGTATTACAATGGTTGCCATACTTTCAGGCGAAAACTCTTGTGGACAGAGTAGCTCACAAATGTGTCTTATTCACAATTACAATCTAAAGTGCTTCCTTGGCGGCTTGTGTACATCTGCCGAAGGCTTGTCGTTTTCGTCAGTCAGTTGGTTTGAGTGAGACACTTCGGGGCAATTAGATTTGCGGATCGTCTCGCATTGCTGTGGTCAACACCTTCAGGGCAGCTCAAGATGGGACCGCGTTGTAAATAGGGCTGGACTGCTCTTCCGGCGTGGCAGGTGTTCGCAGGCTTTCTCGAAAAGAAAAAACACTATCTTGTCCAAAAACGCTCGAAGTTCAGGCTAGAAACTCATTGCTTGGAAACTGGTGAAAAAAAAAAAAACACCCGGTATTTTCCCGGAACGGGACTTGCAATACGGATCACTGCAATACACCACAACACAGCAGTTATATATCGATGCGCAATGAACGGAGCAAGTCTTGGCTGTGGCCGCGCGTACCAAAGGCTGTACAACCGTCTTCAGGAGCCCACAAATTACTGCATACTGAACAACACTGCAGAGCACCGAATAAAATGCGCGGGAAAACGATCGTGCGAGCGTGAAGGCAAGCGCGTGCACGCGGAGCAGGGGAGGAATTGATGATGATGATGATGATTTATTGGCGTCCCCTTTGAAACGGGGCGGCGACAAATAGTCACCTAGCCTACTTGATTTATTCAGGTATACTATACAGGTTCTTTATCTAGCATTTTTGCATACCTCTCATTATTTTTCTTTTTCAAAAATTTACCTTGTACCGCTGCCTATGATTTTAAGAGATCAGGTCGTATCCATCTTTTCCCTGCTTTTTTTCCACCAGTACTCTAATCGTCTCTTGCTGATCTCTACGGCTGATCTGTTTATGTTTCCTTCCACTTTAAACCCAAGCGCTTCCGGGAGTTGCACGTTACCTACGGTTCTCGCTGGATGGATCTGGTCGCATTCCATCAGGATGTGCTGAGTGGTCTCTGGATCTTTACAGCAGCATACACACGTCTGATCTAGTTCCGAATATTTGTTCCGATATGTTTTTGTCCTTAGGCAACCGGCTCGAGCCTCAAATAGCAAGGGACTGCCTTTTGTGTTATCGTACAAATTTTCCCTTCTAATTTCTTTCTTCTCATTCTTGTAAATCTCCATTGTCTTTTTTGTTTCCATTCTTTGCATCCAATTCACGGTCTCTATTTCTCTCACTTTCTTTCTGATGACCCCTCGTTGTCTTTTTACAGTTTCAATTATCCTGTACTTGGTTGCCAACTTCCTTGACCTCTTCCTCCATTCTGTGTCCACGCTTTTCATGTAGAGATACTCGTGCACTTTAGCCGCCCATTTATTTTCATCCATGTTCATGAGCCTTTCTTCAAAACTAATTTTGCTTTGTGCTTCTCTGACTTCAAAAGAGGCCCAACCCATGTCACCATGCACTGCCTCATTTGTCGTATTACCGCCTGCTCCCAAAGCCAACCGGCCTACTGATCTTTGGTTAACTTCCAAACCCGCCAATATATCTGATTTTAAGCATATAATGGCATTTGCGAATGTTAGCGCGGGCACCATTACTCCTTTCCAGATTCCACGCACCACCTCATACTTATTGTGGCCCCATAGTGCTCTGTGTTTCATTATTGCTGCATTCCGCTTCCCCTTTATTTTCAGATTATCTTGGTGGTTGCTTGAGTAATTCTTTCCTTCGTTTATGTGTACGCCGAGGTACTTATATTGCTTCACTATGGGTATTACTTGCTGTTGAATTGACACCACGAAGTTACTCGTGTGTTCATTAAAGATCATAATCCCTGATTTCTCTGTGCTAAACTTAAGGCCTAGATTTGTCGCTGCGTTCCCACATATATTCGCAAGTGTCTGTAAATCTTTTTTATTGTCCGCTAGTAGCACAATTTAGTCTGCCTACATCAGTCCAGGGAACTTCTGTTGCACCATTTGTCCATTACGCATGTAGGATAAATCAAAACCTAATTCGCTGTTTTCCAGTCGTCTTTCTATGCCCTTGACGTAAAGCGTGAACAACAATGGTGACGGAGGGCATCCTTGCTTCAATCCTTGGTGAACTCCCACCATTTCAATTCCTTTTCGGCCTTCCCATACCACTTGTACTTAGTTGTCTCGATATATCTCCCTCAGCAGCTCCACGAAATCGTCATCTATGCCTTCGTATTGAAGAATATCCCACAACAATTCCCTGTCTACGTTGTCATAAGCTCCTTTAATATCTAGAAATGCTATCCATAAAGGTCTTTTCTGAGCTACTGAAATCTCTATGCACTGAGTTAGTACAAACATATTGTGACGTCACAGTAAGGTCGGACCTTTATTGAGCCCGAGAGACGACACGGCGAAGAAGGGCGGCGTCCACAACCAGCCTGAACAGCCTTCGACAGTCCACACTGATGATGATGCGCCCGCACGCGCGATGAAGATGAGGGGCACACGCATGATGATGATAATGTACAGATGATGAAGAAGTGCACAATAAATGCCCACACTAATTTCCCTCGCGTGAAAGCGGCCATCCTGGCCGCTGCCTAAAGGTACGGGGAACGCTGCGTGAAGGGCTTGATACGAGAAACGTGGACCACTTCGGTAGAGCGGCAACGGTGGTCAGTTGAGGAAACAACAGGGGTCACGCGATAATTAACTGGCGAAGTAATTTCCAGGACCGTGTAGGGGCCAATAAACTGACACTGAAACTTCTCGCACAACCCAGGAGTGCGAACTGGTGTCCAGAGCAGCACTTCATCGCCGGGCTGGTAGAATACTACGCGATGATATGCGTCATAATGATCCTTGCGGTCCCGCTGCCAGGCTGCAGTGTTGACGCGGGCATGCTGGCGACAATGGACGAGGCGGGAAACATATTCTTCGCAGGAAGATCGAGATGGACTGACAGGGGCAGAGAAGAAAGAAACATCGAGAAAGGAACTGGGTGAACGGCCATAAACAAGGTAGAATGGCGAGTAACCGGTTGTGCGTTGAACGGCGGTGTTATACGCGAAAGTGACGAATGGCAAAATTGTGTCCCAGTTTCTGTGATCGGGTTGAATATAGGCGGCTATCATGTCAGAGAGCGTACGATGAAACCGCTCAGTCAGGCCGTTCGTCTGAGGATGATAACTTGATGTAGTCTTGTGAGTGGTGCCAGAGGCTTTGAGCACTTCGCCTACTAGTTGGGAAGGAAATGTCTTTCCGCGTTCGCTCAGAAGGACACGAGGGGCGCCATGGCGCAGAATGATGGATTGAAGAATGAAGACAGCGACTTCGGAAGCCGATGTTGAACTTACACAGGCTGTTTCGGCATAGCGCGTCAGGTGGTCGACGGCGGTCACTATCCATCGACTACCGGCGGGAGTCATGGGAAGTGGCCCATATAGATCGATGCCAACAACCTCAAATGGTTCCGCAGGACATGAGACTGGTAGTAGTTGTCCGGCAGGAGCTGATGTTGGACGTTTGAGACGCTGACAAATGGCGCAGGAAGTGACGTATCTCGCCACACTGGTAGACAGGCCAGGCCAGTAGAAGCGACTTCTTATGCGGTCGTAAGTTTTCTGGATGCCAAGGTGGCCAGTAGTCAAATCGTCATGAAAGGTCTGAAGGACACGTGCACGAAGGCAACGAGGTAGCACGGGCAACCAGCGTCGTCCATCAGGATGGTGGATACGGCGGTACAGCACGGAGTTTTAAAGCTTAAATTGTGTCAGCTGTCGACGAAGCCGGGCGTTAGGCGGGCGCGAAGCTCCACGAAGGTGGTCTATAATACGGCGACAGTACGAGTCAGCGAGTTGTTGAGACGAAAATGATGCATGGTCGTGCGAAGTGAGATGATCAAGAGTGGCGAAGGACAAAACCGCCGTAGAAGAGGCGTCAGTGTGTGCGTCACTGGAGGCGGTGGCGGAACCATTGATGAGTGCGGCTGGAGGAAGCGGGCAGCGAGAAAGAGCGTCTGCGTCTTGGTGCTTCTTACCAGACTTGTAGATGATGTCAAAATCATATTCTTGGAGACGAAGAATCCAGCGACCAAGACGTCCTGACAAGTTCTTGAGTGTGGAAAGCCAGCATAAGGCGTGGTGATCCATCACGATGGTAAAATGGCGACCGTGGAGATAAGGGCGAAATTTCTGGACGGACCAAACGACAGCGAGGCACTCCTGCTCGGTGATGGTACAGTTCTTCTCGGCAGGTGTGAGCACGCGGCTGGCATACGCAACGACTCTCTCACGCGAAGAGTTGTCTCGCTGGAGGAGCACAGCACCGATTCCATGGCCGCTGGCATCCGTGTGCAAGAGTGTGGGAGCAGTCTCATCAAAATGACACAGGACAGGTTCAGATGTGAGGGCGCCCTTTAGCTGGTCAAAGATTCACATTCAGGTGACCACACGAAGGGAGCACCACAACGAAGTAAGTGGTGTAAAGGTGCAGCTAGAGAGGCGAAATCGCGAATAAATCGGCGAAAATAGGAAGCGATGCCGAGGAAACTGCGTAGGTCCTTGGTCTTTTCTGGACGAGCAAAGTGAAGCACCGCCGAAATCTTGTCAGGATCAGGTCGAATACTTTCCTTGCTTACAATATGACCTAAGACCTTGATCATCTTGCTTGGAAAATGACACTTTTTGGTGTTGAGCTGAAGACCAGCACTGGCTATGCACGTGAGAACCTCGTCGAGACGTTGCAGGTGCTGTGCAAATGTCGACGAGAAAATAACGATATCATCCAGATAGCACAAGCAGGTCTTCCACTTCAGGCCACGCAGAACGGTGTCGATCATGCGCTCAAAAGTTGCGGGAGCATTGCAGAGGCCGAAGGGCATGACGTTGAACTCGTAAAGACCATCTGGGGTTGCAAACGCTGTTTTTTCTTTGTCGGCTTCGTGCATCGGTATTTGCCAGTAACCTGAACGCAGATCAAGACTGGAGAAGTACTCAGCACCTTGCAGGGAATCGAGGGCATCGTCAATGCGAGGCATGGGGTACACATCCTTGCGTGTGATCTTGTTGAGCGCTCGATAATCTACACAGAAACGCACGGAGCCATCTTTTTTTCGGACCAAAACAATGGGAGACGACCAAGGGCTAGCAGAGGGGCGAATTATCTCACGTTGCAGCATGTCGGCGACGTTTTGCTCAATAATTTTGCGCTCAGCTAGAGACACGCGATACGACCGGCGACGCACGATGGATCTGCCGTCTGTCTGAATCCGATGCGCTGTGACGGTCGTCTGTCCCAATGTCGAAGAATGGGCGTCAAATGAACCTTCATGCTACTTCAACAAGGCAAGGAGCTGTTGCGTCTGCGAAGGGGTCAAGTCCGAGCTGATTACAGCAGCAAGAGCGGGGGTAGAGGCAGAATGTCCAGCAGGAGGGATTTCAGAGGGAGCCCCCTTGAGGGGAACGACAGAGAGAGGCTCGGAATCAGCAACGCAAGCCAAAGTGGTGCCTTTAGGAAGTAGAATTTTCTCAGGTGTTGTGTTCCTTGCTTCGAGGAGCGCAGAACCATTATCGAACCTAACTAGGCCTGAAACAATGGCTATCCCTTTTGTGAGCCAACGCGCACAAGGTAACACTAACACATCGCCATGGTCGATGGCGTCGGACGTGATGGTCAGAATTTGCTGACAGCGTGGAGGGAGCTCGGTATCTTTTGCAGCGAGTAGACGAAGTGGCTGGTGCGGTTCATCGCCGAGCGAATAGTCGGTGTCGGTCATATGTACGACACCTTGCCCACAACATATAGCAGCAGAAGCAGAGGCAAGGAAATCCCATCCTAAAATGAGCTGGTGGGAGCAGGGCGACAGCACAGCAAATTGTATGTAGTGGACGATGCCATCGATGGATACACGCAGTGTACAAAACGCGGAAGGGCGGATTGTTTTCCCTTGAGCTGCAACAAGCGTGTCCATCATAAGGCGTCGTAACTTTCCTGAGACGCCTACACAAATCAGAATGCATAACAGATAAAGTCGCACCGGTGTCCACCAAAGCTTCAACGTGCCCACCTTCAACAAACACGGACATCATATTACAAGGGCGCGCTGGAGGAATTGTAGTCCTGTCGGTGAATGCAGTTTTTCCTCCGAAAACTGCATTACTTAGTTTTCCGGGTGGGGGTCAGAGGTGAAAGAGGCAGGCCGAAGCGGTGACGAGGAGCGGCGGAAGGGCGATGGTGATCGACGTCTGGTGGTACGGTAACCATTCGGCGTCTCGGTCGTTGCGGGCAGAGATGGGGAACGACGCGGAGGGGAAGCGTAACGACGGCTTTGGTAAGAGGCCCCGGCACCAGAATACGCATCGCGTTCACACAGGTCGTACCCGAGACGCTCATCTTGTTGGCGCTTGCGGCAAAAACGTGATATATGGCCGCGATAACCACAGTAATAACAGGTAGGACGAGACGGTCGCCAAGGCGGGTGGTAAGGGGCGCTCGGTGCGCTGTGAGATAGTGCGGTCAGATGGGGCGATGACGGCTCAATTGGTATTGAGGGCACATTGGCCGGAGGAGCGACACCAACCTGCGTGTATGTGGGTAGACGCAACGTTGGACGTAGACTAGTCGGAAGCGCGGCAGCAACCTGCGCGTATGTTGGTACGGTGCGAGGGGCCGGAGGGTCCACATTCGCACAGCAGGTCATTGACGCAAGTTCCTCTCTGATGACGTCGCGCAATGCTGCACCAGAAGGCTGAGCAGGAATCATCAACGAAGATGACAAGCCAAGAGATTGAAAGTCTTCGCGTATGAGCGCCCGGATCACCAAGCGCAAGTCGGGGTCTGCCGCAGAACGGTGTTCGCTGAAGTCCGGCTGCAAGCGTACAGACTCGAGCTCGTCGAGGCGCTGGCACGTCAAGACGATGTCAGCGACGGTAGCCGGGTTCTTGACGGCGAGCGCGTTGAAGGCCACAGTCCCAATACCTTTAAGAACGTGGCGTATCCTGTCTGACTCAGCCATGGCAACATTGACACGGCGACAGAGTGCAAGCACATCCTCGATGTACGATGTGTAGGACTCGCCGGAGTGTTGTTTGCGAGCATCCAGAGTTTTCTGCGCAAGGGCGGAGCGAACCGCCGGCGTGCCGAAAACTTGCCGTAGTTGCTGCTTGAAGTTCGTCCAATCGGTGAAATCAACCTCATGGTTGAAAAGCCAGGTCTTCGCCACACCGGTCAGGTAGAACGAGACATGGCGGAGCTTGTGGGGATCATCCCACCGATTAGCAGAGCTTACGCGCTCGTAATCATCCAGCCAGTCCTCAGCATCTTCACCACGAAGACCAGCGAACAGATGGGGTCGCGCTGGTGGCCGCTGATGATCACAGAAGGTGCGGCTTGTGGAGGCGGGATGGTTAGGGTAGAAGCGCCAGGCTGCTCGTCCTGCGACATGCTGACGGACAGTGGACACAAGCGGCGACCCGAACGAAGCTCCAGGGAGTAGGCCAGAGGCGTAGAGGACGGGCAACCAAGAAGCACCTCCACCACTTGTGACGTCACAGTAAGGTCGGACCTTTATTGAGCCCGAGAGACGACACGGCGAAGAAGGGCGGCGTCCACAACCAGCCTGAACAGCCTTCGACAGTCCACACTGATGATGATGCGCCCGCACGCGCGATGAAGATGAGGGGCACACGCATGATGATGATAATGTACCGATGATGAAGAAGTGCACAATAAATGCCCACAATATTGTCTTCTAAGCGTCTGCCTGGCCTGAACCCATTCTGTAGTCAGGGAAGGGAAGTCAGGGAAGGGAAGGGTCAGGGTCGCAGCGCCCCTACCGCCGACGGGTGGCGAAACGTGCTGAGAAACTCTCCCATTGTTTTCCCGACGGGTGAGAAGAACGTGTGAAGCGAGCGCGCGCGCCAGTCGAACCCGGCCGTGTCTAGACCACGACCTAGACAGAATTACTTCCTCCGACTTCCGCCGTGAGGCGCCACCCAGAGGGTACTCTCCCCCATGACTAGAGTGTACTAGAAAACGGTTGAGTGGGGCGAGCGGCTGGGGCGGCGCATGCTTTGCAGTGAGGCGCCCGATGTGGAAAAATACTGTGGCGGCGCTGCGATCGAAGTGGATTGGGCGGCATCAAAGTCGCGCCGTTGGAAACTGCTGGTGATACAGCTCGGCAGGGTCATTTGTACTACTTCGTACACTGGTATTTGCTTTCAGACCGCTCAAATGGTGTTCATAATTGCATATCACGTGTATTTATGCCTTAAGAATAAATTCCTTGGCTTTTCTTCTTTATTTTATTTTTTAATGCCACTCAGTGATAAGAGTGCATTGCCGCTGCATTGTCTGCTTTCATTCTACTATGTTGTTGTACGGTTCCCTTTAGAGAGCAAATATTTTTCTCGTTCTTCAAGCAGCATGTCTATCTCGTGTGTATTGTTGCGCATATAGGCTTCCATCAGTAGGTCTTGCGAAACGCAGACGGAGAAACATATGTAACCTTCCTGCTTGCCGCTTCAAATAAGTAAAGCATATCTGCCCCATCCGGCGCCTTGTACTCAAACTTACGGGGAGCATTGTTATAGATAAAAAAAGAGTAAACTGCAGCGGAACATTCCATTCAAGTTTCCGCCTTCCTCGCGTAACAGAATGCGGAGTAATTGGTACGGGGTCATTTATTGCGGTCGGACCTCGAGCACCGAAAACATTTTTGGTTAGTCATTCTATATGCCAATATTTGGCCGTAAGCCGTACGTGGAATTCCTTTTTTCCAGTCAATACTTCAAAAAAAAATTGGTTAGTCATTCTATATGCCAATATTTGGCCGTAAGCCGTACGTGGAATTCCTTTTTTCCAGTCAATACTTCAAAAAAAAAAAAAACAAGGAAAGAAAGAAAGCTGTCGCGGTAGCCTAATTGGTGGCTATATAGTGGATACGGCGTTCGGCTGCTGAACTGGAGCTCGCGGGTTGAATCCAGGTCGCGGAATTCGACGGGAGCGAAGTGGAAAAACACTCGTGTACTTCTATTTAGGTGCACGTTAAAGAAGCCCAGGTGGCGAAAACTAAACTTCATAATCATATCGTGGTTTTGCCACGTATAACCGAAGAATTTGTTTAAATTAAAAATATATATAAAAGCATGTGGCTGTGTTTTTCGGCTTTTTTCTAGGGGTGTAAGCAAAATAAATTATTCTCGAGTCTGATTTTCGAGAAAAACATGTCACGCTTACCCTATATTTCATACATAAATGTAATGCCGTTCCCAAATGTATGACCACTCCACTCCGACAGCTTGTATATTATAAACGGCTGCTTTCAGTTATCCGGTGCATTAGCATAACGACCATAATGAAACAAAGGAACTACATGCCGCACATACACGTAGAGATATGTGCAGATCTGTTGCGATTGTTGAATAAGTTACGTGTGGTACCACAGGGGGCACCCAGTTTTAATGGGTTGCAAACACCAACGTTGGCAAACACGGTGAGAATGTCAAAAAAAGTTTTCCTTGCCTGAAGCAAGTTAGCAGATTTACAGGCTGCCCCCAAATGGGGCGTTTATATTGAGTGACAGCTAGGAACTTGTTAAGCAGGACGTATTAGCACCCGTGCGTTAATTCTCTCAGGAACTGCACCTCTGCGCAACAGCCACGACGCTCCGGTAGCACAATCATTCGGAATAACAGCCCTCACTTGCATCAGTCACCCACCTTTGAGACTTAAATAGTGCTGTTATGGGTTACATTCCAACTGAAACGACTCTTCGGCGTCGTACAGTAGATCAATAACACTTGCATATATATATATATATATATATATATATATACCAGATGGTTTTGCCTGCTATGAATATTGTTTCTGTGACTGAGAGATTTATGTGCAGTATTCACTAATAAGTGTGTTTGTTACTGCAAACACATGCCCTTCTTCCGGTCGGGAGTTCTCACTTTATCAATTAGTGCCTGTAGAATATTTCTTATATTTTGCCTTACATATATATCATGAATATATATGTCTATGTACCCTTTGATTTAATTAATTAGAAATACATTAGTCATCATTCGCGCCACGCAGTTAGCAAACCTGGTTTATTTCACTCTAATTTTGTTTTCTTCGATCATTGTCTCTTTTCAATACCACCAACAAGAAGCGCGCGTAAAATGACACGATGTCAATAATATAATTTTTACACGTAGCCTTCACGTTGCAGAGATAGCAGTTACTTTTAGAAGACAGTAGTAAAAACAGCAGTTCACTTGGCTAAAACTACATTTGGAACCGGCGGTCAAGAGTCATGGGCACACCAAAGCAACTGAAACATTTAACAAAATGTACTGCAAAGATGTGCGAGAAAAACAGGGCGTCCGCCAGGCTCCACGTAGCGAACGCGCACTCGCTAGCAGACGACGCGCTTGACAACAACAGCAAAATTGAAGACGTCGCGTTGTATAATCCATGCCTCAAATATATATGTTTCGCAAAATGGTGTAAACATAAATTTGCAGTCGAAATAAAGCACTAGTTTAAAAGCGTACTATGCGCAATCGGCCTCGGCGCCCGCAGCGAAAGTACGTTGAATATGCCGCGGAGCGCGTCACCGCCCCAATCCAGTTCGCTCGCAGTGCCTTCACATGATTTTTCCACACGCGGCGTCTCAGGGGGAGAGCGCCGTTCGGCCTACTCGACCATTGTCTAGTACACTCTGCCCACGACCGTAAAGTAGGCGCGAACGCTAGCCGACGGGGGAGAGTAGGAAATGGCGATCGCAGAGGGTGGAGAACCGTTGGATCGGCCGCATCTGGCTGGCATTGAAAAAAAAAATAGAAGAGGCGCTGATGCTATCAGTCTGCTGTGCTAACGACACAGGTTTCAAAACCAACCATTGCACCAACTTGTGTGATTGAGCATGTGCCAATGTGTACATACGTGCCGCTCTTCAACGAGCCTCTCACGACGACATGGCTCACTGTAGATGTGGGACTGGGTAGGCACCGCTGTTCGGGAAAACTCTTTGAGGCCGACTTTCGAAAATGGGTCTTCAATGAACCGCTTTGACACCAACTTAGGCGACTGATTGCGTGCCCGTAGGCGTGTGCCGCTCTTTAATGGACGTATTTGACCTAAACTTCGGAAACCTGACGCTCTAGCATGCTGCCCCACAAATGCACTGGGTTATGTGATGCTCTTCAACGAACGTCCCTCACGCCGACGCTTCATCGAGCTGCTCCATGAATGCACTAGAATTGTGCTGCTTTATGATGAGTCTCTTGCCAACTTTGGTCACTGAGTATGTGCCACTGGCTTTGCGGCCAGCGAGAGAACAATTCGCAGCGTTCGCACGCACCGGTGCGCCTTGAATTTCGGGGGCCATGGTCAGGCTTCGTGGTGGTGCCGTTAGATGGCGCCGAGTGTTCTTAGGGAAGCGCGAAAGACCGGTGTCCCGCTGCATTACACGGCTCGTACAGAACTCGTTTCGACGGTGGCGATACGTTTTGTCGCTACATCGATTCAATGCTAAACGTGTAACCGTCGACAGCAATCGTGAGATGGGTTCTGCCGATTTTTTTCTTTCATTCTATAGCTGCACATGCCCTGTGGCTCACACCCAGTGGCCCAAGCTGGCGTAACATTTTTTAATTGATGAGCGGCACAGGTTCATTCAAAACCGGCACTTAACCAGTGACCCAACTTAGTCCAATGTTTTGAACCCACTTACCTCAGCGCAGCAGCCCATACGCAATGAATTATCCAGTGACCAAAGTTGGCGGGAAAGCGGTTACAGACAGACAGCTGGCCAGCCAAACCGGCGTGAAGTATCCTAAAAATGATCGTTACATTAAAATGTTAGACGAAGCAGGATCTATGCTGGACAGCAGTTCACACTTTGTTTTGTGAGGACGTTATGCTGCTTGTGTTTGCACGTGTAATCGCCTTGTTTGTATGTCTGTTGGTTGCTCCCGTGAACCGTGAGACTCATTTTCTTCCAACAGGGTTCCCGAGCTGCCCAACAAGCAGAAGTGGCCGAAGTACACCAAGCGATCGCCAACTATGGTTCTCATGGATAACAACAACTTCAGTGAGACGAAGGGATTCCGTGCGAAGCAGTGCGAGCGCTGGAAGTCACTGTTTTAAGATGAAATTATTTTTAGCTCTCTTCTGGTATATACTGCTTCTGGAGCTGTACAGTGTTGCAGATTAAATTATTTTCTGTGTATTTTTATTTCGCAGATTACTACAGCTTGCGGCCCTTTATACTCAAAACCGCACGACTTCAAGTGTACCAGAGAGCTGGAAGGATACCAAAATTATAGCAATTCATCGGAAGGAAGACGTTACAGAATTGAAGAATTAGATACTCACTAAGTTATTTTAAGGTGGCGGTCCCACTCCGGTGGCACGCGCCCCCCGTTTTCAGTACTTTTGGAGCAACCGTGGCGGCTCTTCTAGTTAAGATATAAAGTGTTGGTATATACCATAAAAAAGCTCAATCCTTGTAGATTCAAACTATATATAATAAAAAAATTGATTATTGGGATTTAGAAATAAACGTTCAAGAACAAGCATGAGATACATGGGTTTGGCGAACTGTGTCTCCGTTGTGTCCATATTTAGAAAAAACTACCGCACTTACTGCATTGCGGCTTGCTCTGTAGCTTTAGGACATATTTATATAGTTCCTAGACGTAGGAAAATAATTTTGAATATTTACTTTTTGGATAACTTGCTTTTGAAAATTGCCAAATATCGCAATCTTCTGTTGTAAACAGCCCGGCAACTACATGCTCAAGGAAGGTAAATTTTGGATAAAGTAGAGTTCAAGGAATTTGCATTGAGGGCGCAAAATTTGATTCGTGTAACTTTATTAGTTTTTCTAATAATGCAGCCGAAATTAAGCAATATTTAGAATTCTGGTTTAATTTTTGCCCATTTTTGCGGGAAGGTACTAAAGCTGCGAAGCTGAGGCTTAAAACTAATACAAGTACATTAATGACATTTTGTGTCCTAAAGGTAACTTCCCTGAACTCTACTTTATCCAAAATTTATCTTCCTTGAGCATGTAGTTGCCGGGCTGTTTACAACAGAAGATTGCGATATTTGGCAATTTTCAAAAGAAAATTATTCAAAAAGTAAATATTCAAAATTATTTTGCTACGTCTAGGAACTAGATAAATATGTCCTAAAGCTACAGAGGAAGCCGCAATGCAGTAAGTGCGGTAGTCTTTTCTAAATATGGTCGCAACTGAGACACAGTTCGCAAAACTCATGTATCTCATGCTTGTTCTTGAACGTTTATTTCTAAACCACAATAATCAATTACTTTCTATTATATATAGTTGGAATCTACAAGGATGGAGCTTTTTTATGGTATATACCACCACTTTATATCTTAAATAGACGAGCCGCCACGGTTGCTCCAAAAGTACTGAAAACGGGGGGCGCGTGCCGCCGGAGTGGGACCGCCACCTTAAGTATTGTTTAAAATATTTACGAAGATAACTTCCAATAGAATCAAAGCAACACGAGTTCAATCAACCAAGGGAACAGGCTAGTTTCAGGAAGGGATAATATACAATGGATTATGTCCATATCATCATTCAGGTAATTGAGAAATCTGCGGAGTACACAATCTACCTCGTTGTATGGCTTTCATAGCCTATGAAAAGGCCATTGATTCAGTAGAGTCATGGCGGCTATTGAACACCAGTCATGGAGGCTATTGTAAAGTCTATTTTATTGCCTATTCTAACGCTGCAAGGTAGGCTGCGTGGTAACGAGCTCAGAGTCCTTGGTCGCACCACTTTCCACTCCTCGTCTTTGCTCACTCGTTCAAACGCTGATATATTCATCGCCTGTTCAAACGCACTACCGTTATGATGCTGCCGTACCACGCAGAAAAGCTATGGCTTTGCAGTTTTGAAAGAGGTCCGCACGTGCATATGACGCAAGGCCTACATTGCAGCCCGTTTTCAAATACTGGGACAGCTTTTGCAGGCTTTTAACTCACCTAGACATCAAACAATATTTAAAAAAAAGTATGCTCATCTTTCCTTGAAACAAGCTCGATCAATTTAGTGGGGACATCGGGCGCAGGAATAACTTGTAGACAATATAATGAGCTGAATGTGTCTCAATATAATCAGCCGAATGCGTCTAATTATTTACTGAATTATTGAATTAGCTTTACTTATCCAACTTTGAAATACCTCAAGTAAATAAAACTTATGATTAATAAATAAAGAATTATTATTTAATTAAGTGATTAAGAATAATTGTACTGTTGGTATGCATTACTAATATTGCCTAAATAACTAATTAGGTAAATATTCATTTTGTTGTTAGTTACTTTTGCTATATTCAATATATTGTTGATATTGTGACTTTAGAAATTAAGTAGCCAATCTTTTTACATAATATTCATGTATTGTTTGAGGGACATTTGCATACGAAGGAGTAGGTTTTCATTGACACATTTGTTTCATGTGTGACACGTAATTGTAAGAATTGCATGTGCATTCCACAGTTCTCTGTGCATTTCCAAGAAGCTCTCTAACGGATCCTGGCTCAGCCAAGATGCCGTCGAAGCAGGGACGTGTTAGCATTGACGTGCTAGTGATTAAAAATGGCCGCATATCTGCTTGCTTCGTTGCAAATCACGTCGAAAGACGATAGTCTTCTGCCGCCTCTGATACGTAACACCCTCTCTTTCCCTCCCCTTCCACCCCTCACGCTCTTCTCCCCTTCACTCCACCAATAATGGATGCAATGGAGGTTTTGATGAATACATTTGAAATTTCCCGCGTTCGCCCTGTTCTCGCGCCATCTGTTCGGACCTTTTATTACTGCTGGCTTAAAGCCGGCTACAGAGCCGCGGTTTCAGTCGGCTTGTTTTTAACGCGTAGCGTCTCTTCGACACCATTTCTAACGCGTTGATTTTTCATTTACTAACCAAAAACCAGTCCAATGTGTATTCCTAATTAAATGAATGCCGCGGACCACGGTAATGTACATATATTTTGCCTCAAATAGGCTTGAGGTTTTCTTTGCGCAGTATAATGTAGACGTGTATGACCCCGTGCCACCAGTGCTAGTAGCTTGGTTGGTTTTGGCCGGGCGGTTGAATCGGTTTTTGCCGGGCGGTTGAATCGAGTGACAGAGAGACAGAAAGGCTACGTTTTCGAGTTTAGGTAGCCCAAGAAAGACTATCGTCTTTAAAAGCAGATTAGTAAGCGTGATGCATGCAAAGCGCCGTAGCGCATGGGAAGCGGTGCAGATGCAATAGCCTATGCTTTGGTGGCACAATCTCGTGGCTTTCGGCATCAAGTTCGGCAGCCGCGAGTCCTCCCTGAACGCACCACCCCATATTCTTGTGCACTACCGCATGGTCGCGTCGTTGTAGTGCGAAAAGAAAATCAGCCGACTCCCTGCCGGCGAGTCTGTTCCCGCCGACGCTCTGCCGACACGTCCGACATCGATCCATCTGGAGAACTGTTGGGGTCAGTGCAGTGTGTCAGGGGCGCTGACAGGACGGCAAACACTCGCCAACAGTCGGCAGGCCAAAATCGCGTCGGCGTATTGTGTCAGATGAGCCTTGAAAGAGATGGGAAGAGAGCGGTGTGTGTCATTCAGAAAAAGAGGATATCCGATATTCGAGTTGTCATTCGGAGAAAAAAATGAATTATTGACCCATTCCACTCTGTGAAGGTGGATGACCAGCGAAGGTGTTTAGCGCACAACACAGAGGTGTCACAGACTTTTTAACAAAGGTACGGACATATTTATTGTCCTTATCGGTGGTCATCGTGGCGATACGTACGCACACATTCGCGTATAACGTCTGTTATTAAATCTGCCCGTCACGTAAGACAATAAATGGCTCATATCCCCTTGACGTGGATATGACCCGCGTTTACGGGTCATATCCCCGTAAACGCGGCCTCCCCTTTAACACGACAGAACAGAAATTACATTCAACGATTGAATGATGAGCGCCGACGAGCCAGCTGGGGAATGAGACAACGATGCTCGAGCCATTGCTGATGATGATAGTATTTTCCGCGTGGATGCCACAAAACCCCAGCTAGCCATAGACAGCTTCGCTGTAAAAATGGAGCTGGGCAGGTCATGTAATCCGTGCTGCGATGACTGGTGTACCTTAAGAGCCCGGTGTAAGAAGATTTAGGTGTCCAGATTATGTTCGGCAAGGTGCGGACGCACCCAGTAGCTCTGCTGCGCGCAGATAGATGGCGCCGCCGTCAGCGGTCCCAGCTTAGCGGCGCCGGCGGCTTGACATTCCTCTGGCTCCCCTAAATTTTCGTTCATAGTGGAGTGCGTAAAGCTGAAAGCGCGCAGGAAATTCGTAATTTCAGATTGACGTTATGAGTGTATGGGGCTTAATGCTTCGCTAACATGAAAGTATCTACGCAGGGCGTGAATGAAGTGAACACGGCCCACTACAGTTCCGCTCGCGCGCACAGTTTGTTTCTTCCGGTCTAGCCATTCATCGAAGCATATGAAATAAAAGCATTAGCCCGCGTGCTACCCCTCGATCAAATGAAAACAGTGACTTCGCCGGAAAATGTTGTTTCTCATGCTTATCGCTGCTTCCATCCACACTCAGAAAACCGTTCAAGCATCCTTGCTGCACGAATTTAATGTGGCCGCGATACAAATTAATAAATGAAACTGCGCAAGCTTGCATTATACAACGCAATAGAGCAATGTAGCGGTTAATGGCTAAAACTTCTGATGAGAATGCACATAGCTATGTAAAAACACTTTCAAATCGTAATTTATTGGGCGGGACGAAAGCAGGCGTCTTATTTTGGATTACAGCATCACTAATACAGTTTACTGGTGAAAACCTGAGCAAATGCCTTTTTTATTATAATTCGACTTAACATAGACCGTGTATATTACTCATTTGGCTTTCGTTCATTGAGGACTGAGTGACTCTTGCACGATCTAAAGAAAGAGAGGTGACTTTCGTTTTTATTTAATTGTATATATGAGAATGTGCCGATGAATGAAATCGTAACTAGGCTGCTCTCACAAGCAGCAATCGAAGTGGGAGGTAAGGCACCAAGGCAACCAGCAGGTAAGCTCTCCCAAGTAACAAAGGACCTAATAAAGAAATGGCAAAACATGAAAGTGTCAAACTGGATAGATCAGATCGAATTCGTGAAAGTAAGGGATATACGAAATTACAACGTGGAAAAGATTGAGGAAGCACTAAAATATGGACGCTGCACGAAATCAGTGAGAAGAAAACTTGGCATAGGACAAGACAAAATGTATGCACTGAAAGATAAGCAGGGTAATGTCATCAGCCATTTCGATGACATAGTAAAAGCAGGGGAAGAATTCCATACTGACTGGTACATTGCCCAGAGGAGCCAAGATACTTTCATTCGAAGTAGTGATAAACAGGATACAGAGGCTCCTTCTTGAACCAGCGATGAAGCTAGAATAGCCTTTAAAGACATGACCAGGGGAAAAGCGGCTGGAGAAGATGGAATAACAGTCGATTTAATCAAAGATGGCGGAGATATCATGCTTGAAAAGCTTGCGGCCCTTTATACGCAATGCCTCACGACTTCAAGTGTACCAGAAATTTGGAAGCACGCCAACATTATACTCAATCATAAGAAGGGAGACGTTAAAGAATTGAAGAATTATAGACTCATTAGCTTGCTTTCAGTGTTGTATAAAATATTCACCAAGATAATTTCCAATAGAATCAGGGCAACACTTGACTTCAGCCACCCAAGAGAACAGGCTGGATTAAGGAAGGGATATTCTACGAATGATCATACTCATGTAATAATTAAGGTAATAGAGAAATCTGCGCAGTACAATCAACCTCTCTATATGGCTTTAATAGATTATGAAAACGCGTTTGATTCAGTAGAGATACCAGCAGTCATACAGGCATTGCGTAATCAAGGAGTACAGGAGGTATACGTGAATATCTTGGCAAATATGTACAAGGATTGCACAGCAATATGGTTCTTCACAAGAAAAGTACAAAGATACCTATCAAGAAAGGGGTCAGGCAAGGAGACACAATCTCTCCAATGCTATTCACTGCATGCTTAGATGAAGTATTCAAGTTCTTAGACTGGGAAGGTTTAGGAGTGAAGATCAACGGTGAATACCTTCGTAACCTTCGGTTTGCAGATGACATTGTCTTATTCAGCAATAACGGGGATGAAGTACAGCAAATGATTGAAGACCTTAACCGAGGAAGTGTAAGAGTGGGGTTGAATATTAATATGCAGAAGACAAACACAATGTTCAATAGCCTGGCAAGGAAACAAAAATTCAGGATCGCCAGTCCGCCTCTAGAGTCTGTAAAGGAGTACGTTTATCTAGGTCAATTACCCACAGGGGACCCTGATCACGAGAAAGATATTTACAGAAGAATAAAATTGGGTTGGAGTGCATAGGACAGGCATTGCCAAATCCTGACTGGGAGCTTACCACTGTCGTTGAAAATAAAAGTGTACGATCATTGCATTCTACCGGTGCTAACATATGGGGCAGAAACGGTTCTCGAGTGGCTATGCCAGCCTCACAGCCTTTAATACGACTCCTGAGCCACTAATACTACCGCAAGGGTCTACTGTCGCCAAGCTCCCCTACGCGGCGCCGGTATGTGTCGTCAGTGTTTCGCCTGCCTCATCTTCCGCGCATTGTACGCCCGCACAAGGACACACTAGTGCTATTAAGGCCACCTTGAGTGCAGATCTCAATCCGGCCCAGACAAATGCACTCCTCACCATTTTAATGAAGCATGAAGCTTGTTTTGACGTTTCTTCTTGAGGCTGGGTCAGACCACTGTAACTACTCATCGAATTGAAACAGACGGCTCTCGCATCATTCGCCGTCACCCGTACCGTGTGTCACCTTCAGAGCGAACAGTTATAGAAGAACAAGTGAACGGCATGCTGACACGCAACATTATAAGGCCTTCAGCAAGCCCTTGTTCTTCTCCTGTTGTGCTTGTTTAAAAAAAGGATGGTTCTGTGCGCTTTTGCATCGATCATAAAGCGCTGAACAAAATTACCCGTAAGGATGTTTATCCAATGCCTCGTATTGACGATGCGTTGGATACCTTACAAGGTGCCGAGTATTTCTCGAGCCTTGACTTGCGCTCCGGATATTGGCAGATTCCCATGCATGAGCCAGATAAAGAAAAGACTGCGTTTGCTACACCTGATGGCCTTTTCCAATTTAACGTGATGCCTTTTGGACTGTGCAATGCATCAGCTACGTTTGTACGTATGATAGATACAGTTCTCCGTGGGTTAAAATGGACGACCTGCCTTTGTTACTTGGACGACATTGTCATCTTTTTGTCGAGTTTCTCCGAGCACCTACAACGTCTAGACCAAGTTATCGCGTGTCTAGCAAAAGCTGGTCTCCAACTCAATACTGAAAAGTGTCGCTTTGCAAGCCGAAGCATTAAAGTATTGGGCTACGTCGTCAGTAAGCATGGCATCCAGCCTGATCCCGATAAAATCGCTGCAGTACTGCAATTTCCGCCACTAACCGCACTTAAAGAACTCCGCAGCTTTCTAGGACTGGCGTCCTACTTCCGCAGCTTTGTCCGTGACTTCGCCACCATCGCCGCTCCTCTACACAAACTTCTGACTTCGAACGCGCCCTTTGTGTGGTCGGACGACTGTGAAGCCACCTTCCAGACCCTCAAACGAGTTCTCACGTCAGGGCCCGTGCTCCGTCATTTCAATGCAACGGCCCCAACTATTCTACACACTGATGCCAGTGGGCATGGAATTGGCGCTCTCCTGCTGCAGCGGGATCAGAAGTCCGAAGAGCAATTCGTGGCTTATGCAAGTCGTGCTCTTTCTTCGGTTGAGCGCAACAACACAATTACAGAACAGGAATGTCTCGCCATCGTGTGGCCAATAAAAAATTTCGACCCTATCTCTACGGCCGCCATTTCACAGTTGTGACCGACCATCATGCTCTCTGTTGGTTGTCGTCCCTGAAAAATTTGTCTGGACGCCTCGGCCGTTGGGTACTGCGCTTACAGGAATATGACTTCACTGTCACGTATAGGTCCGGCAAGCAACATCAAGATGGCGACGCTTTGTCGCGCTGCCCGCTGTCCCCAAACGCCCATGCTTCACCTTCGGTCTGCACGTCACCATCTAGCCACACGTCTCAGCACACGCCCTGTAGCCCGGGACAGTCAGTTGCCTCAGTTTACTTTCTCCCGTCTACTGACCTCGTCTCATTCCAACGTACTGACCATACTGCTGTACGCTGATCGACCGACTTACTGGCTTGGCACGACCCCCCAAAAGTCGCTTAAGACGACAATTTTGGCGTTTTAAGCTTCAAGGTGGAGCGTTATTTCTATCAATCTACCATCCTTCCAGTAACCGAAGGGTACCAGTCATACCTCGCTCACTTCGACTCCAACTATTAGAAGCATTTCACGACGACGCGACGGCTGGCCACTTGGGCTTTCATAAGACCTACGACCGCATCAAAACGCGTTGTTTCTGGCCGGGCCTTTCCACCTCTGTCGCCAAATACGTTGGATCGTGCGCGTCATGCCAACAAAGAAAACGCTCGACATCCCTTCCAGCCGGTCCTCTGCAGCCTCTACCATGCCCGTCCACCCCCTTCGAAATTGTGGGCATAGACTTGTACGGACCCCTCCCACTCACGCCCGCTGGTCACCGCTGGATCGTTACCGCAGTGGATCATCTAACGCGGTACGCTGAGACAGCTGCTCTTCGCTCTGGTACTGCCTCCGAAGTCGCCGAGTTTTTCGTGCACAGTATCGTTTTGCGCCACGGCGCACCTCGTGTCCTCCTGAGTGACCGTGACAAGACGTTCCTATCGCATGTCCTACGTGAAGTCCTCCAGGCCTCTGACACCACCCATAAGACCACATCATCGTACCATCCGCAAACAAATGGCCTTACCGAGCGTTTTCATCGAACTTTGTCCGACATGATGTCAATGTATGTTCGAACCGATCACACCAACTGGGACACCATCCTACCTTTCGTGACGTTTGCGTACAATACTGCCGTCCAACGTACAACCAATTACAGTCCCTTCTTCCTTGTGTACGGTCGTGCGCCGTCTTTCGTCTTGGACACTACACTCCTTTCAGCACCTGCTGCTCCATCCGCGTCTCTTCCTGAAGAATTTGCTGCTCGCATCGCCCGCTGCCATGAAATTGCCCGCGTCAACACCGCTACCATTCAGGACAAAAGAAAAATTCGCTATGATGTGACGTGTCACGTTGCTTCGTTCCGCCCAGGCGACGAAGTTCTTTTGTGGACATCTGTTCGCGCACCGGGGCTCTGTGAAAGATTTCTCCACAGATATCTCGGCCCCTACACCGTTTTGCAACGAACTTCGGCCGTGAACTACCGCGTCACTCCTGTCAGCTGAGCTACTGACCGCTGCCGCCGCACTACGGAAATCGTTCACGTATCTCGCCTGAAACCCTACATGCGCCGTACCTACCCTTTCTAGCCTGCGGTCTTGCTGACCGCTTTCCTGAAGGGGGGGAGTTGGTGTGAGCGCATTTTGCACATATCGTCGTCGTCATCTGTACAAATGACTCATCATCTTGTGTGAGCGCTATTTGTGCATATCGTCGTCGTCATCTGTACATACGGCTCATCATCATCTTTTGTCTCGTGCGGTGCTTCGTCTCTGACTCAGGCGACTGCTCGGAAATAAAGGCATCGCATCGGTCGACGCCTCACAATATATATATATATATATATATATATATATATATCGAATAACTATTACAAGAAGTAAAAAAAAGCCTGAATATGCATCTGTCACACATTTTTATATTTAGCAGACATTGACCTATTTCTCAATCACGCATGGTGAACCATGGAGGCCCGAAAAATTATTTGAATTAGCATTTATTTCTTGACACTCTAAAATGTATATGCGATGCAGGGACAAATGGCAATGAGTGTCCAGGAGCGCACAGCGCACATAAAAATGCACATTTGTTGCAGCCAATTTCACTAATTTAAAAAAGAATTTTACTTGGTGTGAGTTTACACCAGAAATGTATCGCTAGTTCAGTATTATCGTAGAAGTTATGCAGAACGAAGTAGAATCAACATAAATTACTACCAATGGTAAAAAAAGAAAGGCCGCAGATATTGCCAGTGAAGCTGTTTTTCTTTTTTTAGAACAGTTGCACTAAATGTTTCAGCTTCCTGTACTTATATCGCGTGCTTTAAAAAGCTGCCTCTATTTGACTGTTCCGTTTGAAACCTTGTCCCAATGTAATGCTTTGGAGCACTTTTTGTTGTAAATTTTTAAAAAGCCAGTAATTCATCAACATCCAAATTCAACAGAAAATTTCATGATGTCCTCCCTCCCACCGAATTTTCGCTATATTTGATATCGTTTGAATTCAGAGTTCTCCCAGGGCAACGGTAGAAATTCGGGTTTCTAAGGAAAATACATTCATAAAGCTCCGTATCGCTTGCTTGTGTAATATACTGCGATATGATAATTACTCTTCTGTCTTAGAAGTTTACTTACGCTTACTTACAGTTCATCGAGGACATCGCTGAAACCAACTAGGAACGCCTTACGATGCATGAAAATCGGGGGAGAAAACGAGGGCTCAGTAATTATTTGGAACGTTTATAACTACTCCCAGAACGTAAAAATTTTGTCGCACATCGCACTTAATTACCATGACCCCTCTCCCCATTCTAACGAAATATAAATCTGTTGTAACCAACAACTATTTCGGCACAATGGGAAACATAGCCTATAGCTGCCATATCAGACGCCCTAATACTTTACGAAGATTTTTTTTTACAAATTACGGAGACTGTGTTTGATCGAACCGCTTGAACTTCGCATAGAGAGTTTTCATAGCGTACCACAGATTTTGGCTACATTTGGTGTGTGTGGTGTTTATAGTTCTGTCAGGGCAATGGGCTCAATTCTTCCCCCCCTCGTTAGACAGGCTCATAACACTCTGGAGTGCTTGCATACGTAATTTATTATGAAAGCCCCAATTACCACCTCCTTTTGAACGTTACCTGTATACACATCAAACATTACCTGGTCCTCAGAGTCACAAAACATAAAGAAGCTGCTTTGTTTAGTTCAGTGAGGACACCAGGCCAACCCAATATATGACGCATGAAAAAGTAAAAAGAAAAAAAAAACAGGGTTGAATAGTTAACCCTAACGCTTCTAAAAAATTTGCGCAGCTCAGAGTCACAAAACATAAAGAAGCTGCTTCCTTTAGTTCAGTGAGGACACCAGGCGAACCCAATATATGACGCATGAAAAAGTAAAAAAGAAAGAAAAAAAAACAGGGTTGAATAATTAATCCTAACGCTTCTAAAAAATTAGCGCAGCTTGCACTAAGTTGGGCAAGGATGGATAAACAGCGGAGCTGGTGATCCCCTAGCTGCTTCCAGTTTCACTAGGTTCGGCTAAGTTTTGCTGGACTTGGCTACGTTTTACTAGGCTCGGTTAAGTTTCGCTAAGTTTAGGCTGGGAGGCGCGATACTCCGGATTAGGACGCAATCGCCGTATTCGTTCTCGGCTGGCGGCACGATGATGTCCCAGCTGAGCGGCTTCTTGTTTGGGAGTCCTGTAGTTATTCGGCCGTCCCATGTTACATTTACTCAGAGTCGTATGTGTTGCCGTCGCGGCGACACGATCTTTATAATCAGTGTGACGTCATGGCCAAGCTTCACAAAGTGTTGTCATGACTAAGCAAAGCAAGAATTGCGGCGCGAAGCAATGACATCACTGGGTGAAGCTGGGTAAGTGATTTCTAGGTGACCGTAGTGACGAAGCAGGTCTGTTGGAACGCGGTGTCGGCATTGCATCGCGCTGTAAAGTGGTGTCGGCATTGCAACGCGGTGCCAATTTGCAAGCTGCGCTATGCAACGCGCAGTGACGTCATCGCTGGCGTGGCGGCGGAGGAGCGTTGCCGGAGCTAGGAGAAGCGAGGCGCAGCTGTGGAAGGTGGTTGCTAGGCAACGCGCATTGACGTCTTCGCTAGGAGATTTTTTTGCAAACGCTACGAGGGGAAACGAAAAGCTTAAACAGCTCCACTGTTAATAAGCCAGAATCGTTAAACCTTTTTGACACATTGTACTTAAAATGCTGCCTTTTCTGTGAAAGTCTAAAATATCTGAAACGCAGAGTTGCTTGACGCATTGAGAAACCCAGCAACAGTGTGATACCTTCGAGTACTTGCTCACAGTTTTTTGTTAAGCTGGATTTGGTCAACATGCAATTACCATCGCACATAAACGGCATATTGTTCACCCTGTATTCGCAAAATTTGACCTCAGTTGTAGTTGTAACTACGACAGCGCAGCCCCTTCTGTTGGAAAATGCGACTTTAACCCACTTATTTGGAACATTACCTACATGTTGCCCATACCATGCTCCTAACTTTCCCCAGATATAAACAAGATGCCTTGTTTAGCTCACCGAGGACACCGGAGAAACAACCTATACGTATCCCGTGTGGTGCAGGAGAACACATTGGAAAACGAGGGCTTTATTAATTATTGGCAACACTTGCATTTAAAGCAGGAAAGTGAAAGTCTCGCAACGCACTGCACTTAAAATTCTCCTTCTTCTTTCTGGGGTTTTACGTGTCCAAACCAGTTCTCATTATGAGCCACGCCGTAGTTGAGGGCTGCGGAATAATTTTGACCACCTGGGGTTCTTTAACGTGCACTACAACGCAAGCACACGGGCGTTTTTGCATTTCTCCTCCATCGAAATGCGGCCGCCGCGGCCGGGATTCGATCCCGCGATCTCGTGCTCAGCAGCGCAATGCCTTAGCTGACTGAGCCACCCCGGCGGGTTTAAAATTCTCCCTATTTTCATGGAACTTCAAGTCCGTATTTCGTGCAGTTGCTTTAGGAGTCTTGGAAAGAAGCGGCATGACACCATGGTACACTTCAATATATAACTATGTACAAATGCTGTAATGAACTTACACAGAATAAACAGATATCGCCACTCAGAACATTGCTTCCTACTTTGAACAAATATTAACACCATGCCCCACGTAATTTGCCGAGCATACTGGGGGGAAACAACTGAATGCCGTGTATAAAGCATACAAATTCTGAGAAAGCTAGTATTCAGTAACTGTTTTTCGAGCACATAAGCAACCTGCACAGTTCAAATTTTCGGTACACGTCAACAAAAGGGGGCCTTCTTTCCTTAGAAATATGAAATATCTGCTGTTTTGCACCTGCCAAGAAACAAGTAAAAGTGTAGCTCTTATTTAGAAACGGCCTGAAAATAAAATCGTTAAAATCAGAAGTCACACAGGCCTTTAAAAAATTCAGTTCAGTGTTCTAATGGCATTGAAATGGCTCTGCGCGATCGCAAAGGTCAAATTCACGATGATATATATGATAAGTCGTGACTACACAATGAAATTTGGCAGTTGGACCTATAAGTGGTTCGATTACATTTTTGATGGTGATAATACACTTAGACTGCACCGATACGTAAACTCAATACGTATCAACAGAGATTCGATAGTTCTAGCATTTGATGATCCAACGATTTCATGCAGTAAGGCACACCAATCGTTGGGCGCGGTTGTTTATAATACTTTATCCGCACCTCTCCCCTAGTCCACAGCATAAATACAGCAAGCCAATTGTTGTTGTTTTTTTCAGATATGGTTAGGCGGTCCCCCCCCCCCCCCCAAAAAAAAAAAAAAAAAAACTGGGCATGATGCAAGTAGCGCAAGCGGAAATTTGCTACACCGGGAACTGTCCAGCGCCAGGATTTCTGCTCAATGTGAGCGTGCATGACGAATCCCGCGCGTCGCCCGCTACAGCGCGTCACGCGGAGGCACAAAAGATAATCCTCAATGCCCAAGCAGGGATACGTACCAAAGAAAAGCATGACTTAGTCACTCTATTAAAAAAGCAAATTTTGCGTCAGCTGTAGTTTTGTCGGACTTTCCAACGTGTAGCCGAAAGTGCCCCCTTTCGCAAGTGTGTGTGCGTGGGGGGGGGGGGGCAAATGACATACTTTGCTCCCCCCCACTTTTGACAGTGGGAGGGAGGAGGCAAGTGCCCTACCGGTGCCCCCGGTAGATAAGCCTATGGGGGATCGCCGATATTCTAGTTGACATTAGGCGGAAGAAATGGAGCTGGGCAGGCCGTGTAATGCGTAGGATGGATGACCGGTGGACCATTAGAGTACAGAATGGATACCAAGAGAAGGGAAGAGCAGTCGAGAGAGAGAGATAAAATGATTTAATGAAAGGCAGGGAGGTTAACCAGGACTGGACTGCTGAAAACTAGGTGAGGTGATGAAGTTAGGAAATTTGCAGGCGCAAGTTGGAATCAGCTGCCGCAAGACAGGGGTAATTGCTTGGAGATCGTCCTGCAGTGGACATAAAGAGTCTGATGATGAGAATTGGCAAATGTAAGCGTATTTTGGAAGTGCTGGGTAAATGCACCTTCGCTCCCAAGTTTTCGCCGTCACTGCTAGCACCTCCCAGACAGCCACAGCTCCCACAGCAAGAAGCAGCCGCCGCCTGCAGGGACTACCACCCGCATTCGTTTCCTTGTCGTCGAGACTAGAAACAACAATGTCAACGACCACTACAAACCAGGCGAGCCAAACCCACGATGCCCAGTATTCTCTCCCGCATGTTTTTCATGCGCCACAGACGCCCAGACCGTTCCACGGAGACACTTTTGAAGATGTTGAAGACTGGCTGGACCACTTCGATCGGGTTACCAGCATCAACGAGTGGGATGATGTTCGCAAGCTGCGGAGAGTTTACTTCGCACTAGAAGACTCTGCGAAGACATTTTATGAGAACCATGAGGGTTCCTTTGCGACATGGCACGAGTTTAGCCGACAGCTCCGCGATGCGTACCGCAACGCCGAAAGAAAGGAGAGAGCTGAACAAGCCATCTCTTCTAGGAATCAGCGGCCCAACGAGAGAGTCTCGATGTTTGTCGAGGACATGCTTCGTCTTTTCAGACGCGCAGACCATGCAATGCCCGAGGAAAAGAAGGTACGACATTTAATGCGTGGAGTCAAGGAACAGCTTTTCGCCGGACTCGTACGCAATCCACCAACAACTGTGGCCGAGTTCGTGAGTGAGGCAACCACTATGGAGCGTACTCTCCAGCAGCGGTCGTCACAGTACGAACGCCACGACATCACGGCTACTGCGTGCTCTCTTGGGTTAGACAGCGAGAAGCAGGCCCTAGCAGACTTCATACGAAGCGTTGTGCGTGATGAACTGCGGCAACTCCAAGCAGTGTCACCAGTGGGACCCTAACCACCCATGACAGCACTTTCGGACGTCATCCGGAGTGAAATCAGGCAGGCGGTGCAACCACTCGCACCACCTAGACCTGAGGTCCCTTTGCTAACCTATGCATCGGCATTGAGGGCTCCTGCACCACCATCTACAGATCCCATCATGCGTACAGTGGACCAGGCTACACATCTGCTCCCGGACACCTCTTCGCATCCGCTGTCCGGCTCAAGGTACCCGAGCGTACCTACGTATCGACCACCAGGTCACTCAAGACAGAGCGCTACTAAGGCAAGTTTATGGCGCTCGTCGGATAACCGTCCGCTATGCTACCACTGTGGCGAAGCGGGTCACGTGTACCGCGACTGCCAGTACCGCCAGCTAGGTCTCCGCGTCTTTCATCCCGGCGCGCGGTGCCCACGTTACGGTGAGCGTCCCCGCGAAATCGAACCGTATCTGACGGGCCAGCGAATTTCATCGACTGTTCAGCGCCGCCAATCGCGATCACCATCCCCTCGCCGGTCCGTGTCACCTAGCTGGCCCTCGTCGTCTTACGCTCCCCTAAGGAACCGCTCACCGAGTCCCCACAGGGGAAACTAGAAACTGCGACTTCTGGGGGTGAAGTCGCTTTCCAACGAACATTCCAAGAACCTCCCTCGACGCAAGGACCCGACGACGATCGTTCCGATTTTTCTTTATTTTCCGACAGTACTAAGATTATTTCTGCCGACATCGCCGTAGTTGTTGATAACCATGCTGTCACTGCCCTCGTGGACACCGGTGCCGATTATTCAGTTATGAGCGGCGCACTGGCATCTAAATTGAGGAAAGTCACCAGGTCATGGCAAGGGCCCCAGTTACGCACGGCAGGTGGCCATCTGGTGATGCCAACTGGAATGTGCACGGCACGTATTCGAATCCGTGCGTCGACGTTCACGGGGTCTTTCCTCGTATTACCTGTGTGCTCGCGCCCAATAATCCTTGGAATGGACTTTCTTTGTGAATACGGCGCAACCATTGACTTACGTGAGTTGCTGGTGTCGTTCGAGGACCCTTTTCCTTCTGAAGCTGACAACATCACCCAAGTACCGAAGACCGTGCTACGTGTGTCCGATGAATGCGTGACTCTGCCCCCTCGCAGCAGCCTCTTTGTCGGCGTGGAATGTGAGCAGGACGTTCCCCACGCTGTAATTGCGGAGGCAAATTTGTCTTTCCTGCTTGAAAAACAAATATGCGTTGCCAGAGGAGTTATTCAGCCTCGAAACAGACAGGCTCACCTGCTGGTCACGAACTTCAGTGAGGAATATCGTCATCTTGCCAGACGCCCCGCGATTGCATACTTTGCGGAAATTGCCGACGTCAACGGTCCGCCAGTATTAGTTGCTCTTTCGCCGTGTGACCATTCTGCCAAGGCGTTTGCGAGCACTCTAGATGTGAACCCGAGCCTATCATCGGAACAACGAGAAAGGCTTCTGGACGTACTCGATTCTTTTCGAGATTGTTTCGCTACAACGACGAAGGTTAACCAGACGCCGCTTGTCCAGCATCGTATCATTACCGAACCTACCGAAAGGCCCGTTCGACAACATGCCTATCGGGTATCGCAAAAGGAACAAGACGCCATACGTCACCAAGTTCAGCAGATGTTTAAAGATGACGTTATCCAGCCATCGACCAGTCCCTGGGCTTCGCCAGTTGTGTTAGTAAAGAAGAAAGATGGTACGTTGCGCATTTGCGTGGATTATCGAAAATTAAATAAGATCACGAAGAAAGACGTTTACCCCCTGCCCCGAATAGATGACTCCTTGGATCGTATACGCAACGCTCGCTACTTTTCTTCCATGAATTTACGCAGTGGCTACTGGCAAATCTCCGTTGACGCGCGTGATCGTGAAAAGACCGCTTTTACTACTCCTGACGGCCTCTACGAGTTCATGGCGCTTCCTTTTGGGTTATGCTCTGCGCCAGCTACTTTTCAAAGAATGATGGACACGGTTCTCTCTGGGCTGAAATGGCAATAGTGTCTCGTTTACCTCGACGAGGTGGTGGTCTTTTCGGACACGCTTGTGCAGCACGTCCAGCCCCTCCAGACAGTTCTTCAGGCAATTCGAGCAGCTGGACTTTCTCTAAAACCCGAAAAATGTCATTTTGGATACGACGAACTGAAGTTTTTAGGTCACGTTGTGAGCCATGCCGGCATCCACCCAGACCCAGAGAAAACGAGCGCCGTGGCCGCATTTCCCGTGCCAAAAAATAAGCGTGATCTACGCCGATTTATGGGGCTCTGTGCGTACTACCGACGCTTTGTCAAAAATTTCTCTAAAATCGCTGAACCCTTCAACCACCTGACGAAGGAAGGCATGCCGTTTGTTTGGGGTCAGGATCAGTGCCTCGCATTCGATACCCTCCGAAACCTTCTCCAGGCCCCACCTGTACTCGGTCACTTTGACGACCATTTAAATTATTTAACGCAAGTACTTATTTATTTACTTATATTTATACAAAATACCCCTAAAGGCCCTCGCAACCGAGGGTATTACACAGGGGGGCACAAATACGACAAAAGGAACATATGTGACGCTATAATAACAAGTTAGAATTTCGTTATACAGTCATAACACTATGCAACACTATACAGATTAATAACAGCTACACCACCTAAAAACAAATTTATTGAAGAAAAAAAAACGAGAATCATCATAGAAGTATAAGGAATAAAAACAAAACCCAATGTACATCTAGAAAACAGTTTACAAAGTGATTACACTGTAGTACTAGTAGACAGTAGATTTACAAATTTATCGTGATCTGTGGTGGTAGCAACACGTGGAGGCAAAGCGTTCCAGTCAGTTATAGTGCCTGGAATGAATGAATGTGCGTAGTTAAATGAACGACATGACACGCGCTTGACTTTGAAAGGATGGTCGCGTCTATCAAAAATAGCAGATGGCAAACAAAAAAACTCGTTGTGAAGAGTTGAGTGATGATACAATTTATGAAAAAGTGATAAACGTGCAATTTTATGGCGGAGAGATTGTTCTTGAAAGCCAGCACGTTTCTTCAATGCTGTGATGCTGGTATGACGTGAATAATCAGAATAGATGAAACGAACTCCGCGGTTCTGCAGTGATTCAATGCTATTTATTAGATATGCTTGATGGGGGTCCCAAATTGCCGAAGCATATTCGATGTTGGGTCGGATTAGAGTGGTATAAGCACGTGATCGGAAGTGGAAAGGGGCATGCTTTAGGTTATGTTTTAAAAGACCTAATGACCGATTAACGGATGCAACAGTAAGGTTAATAATACAGTAAGTAAGGTTAACAGTTAGGTTAAGCTTACGTAAGTAAGGTTAAGCTTGGCAATAATAGGCCGGTTTTTGTTTTCAGAAAAACGGCCTATGCGGTGGGCCCGGGCTAGAGAAGACACAGTAAGCCCAAGTTTGCGAGAACAAACCTCGCTAACAAGACGTTCTCAGACCTCCCAAGTTTCGGCCTTATCAGAGTCTGGAATGCCAAAAAAGAGGACGTTGGACCTGCGGGAACGGTTTTCCAGATCATCAATCTTTTTTTAATGTTTGATACACCGTAAGAACGACTCGTGGAGGCCTCCGATGTACGCGTTGACTGGTTATTGAGTTCCAGTTCTTCCACACGTTTAACTAAAGCCTGCATTTCATTTTTCAAGCCTGCATTTGTCTGGCTTTTGAGCTCAAGTCCCTCTACACGCTTTGCCACAGACCGTAATTCATTTTGCAAGCTTATATGAATTGTGAGGATCTTATTAACACTTTCTAGCATGTTCGTGTGGTTCGCCTCAAACCTTTGAATAGCATCATATACAAGTTCAAGTTTCTCCTCCTGAGCCTTGGTCATAGGACCGGGGTTTGATTCATTGTCCCCACCTAAAACTAAAATACGCCAAAGGTACACAACCGCTGCGCCAAAACGCTTCAGGATGTGGGGGCTACAGTATTCTATATTCGAGGCTACAGTATTCAGTATTCGGGACTACTGTATTCTGGAGATCGGACCACAAGCCAGGGCCAACAGAAGCGCTAACCTTCAACAAAGATTTATTAGCAGCTCAACGACTGGAAAATTACGGTACCGAATGAAATTTAGTCATATTCGAGAGTACAGTAAAAGTCAGGTTTCCAGAGTTTTGACCGTTACTTTCGTGATATAACTAAAGTTTGTCCGGTATCGTAAGTTTCGAGTTCTCTAAGAAATCAAAACGCAGGCGAACCCTAGCTTTTTGTATGGCGTAACCACTTTATTTCGTCAACAGATAGGATTTATTTTAGTGAGCTTCCAGGGTACGTGAGGCGGCCCTCCTATCCGGTCCTCTGGTGCCGCATGCTATGGTAGTGAGTTCCTGTCTTTCAGCGACTTCCAATGCCCAGATGACGGCCCGCTGTTCAACTGCCGGGTCCCAGCCGGACGCCGAATCCTCCCACTCTTGCTCGTTCGAGAGTTCCCCTTCTCTTTTCTGTTTAGGTTGTTGCATTCGAATGAAATGTGCTTTAAATATGCTTTTGTGGCCCCGCATAGCTTACATTATGGGGTGTAGACCTCTGAGTAAGCCTTAGAGTATATATATGGGTTTGGGAACGTGTTCGTTTTTAGCTTCCGCCATGCCACTGGTTGAGCTTTATTGGCGGTGGTGGGAGCGTCCTTCTGTTGTTTCTATAATATAATATAATTTCGTGGTAGGTGGTCAAGGTCTCTGGCCGACCTCAAGACCGGCTTGCCTGGTTGACGAAACTTCGGGATTAAAGTGTGGACCTCCTCGTTCCGAGGATGCGAGGTGTGGGCCGGAGCCCATAGAATTCTAACGGGTCTGCCGTTGAAACGTTGCGGTTTTAGGAGTTGTTTGCCGGGTTTGTGGACCTTCCCTTTTGCAAAGTTTCGAACGGCTGTCGTTGAGTCGCTAAAAATCGCGTTGGCTTCCGTGCTTATAATGGATAGGGCAATGGCCGCTCCCTCCACCTCTTGTGCATTTTCGATTCATACTGAGGTGACTTAGATCGGTTTTAGGTCCATGCCCACGATGTCCATCGAAAAGGCGTCGTGATCAAGGAGCACTGCAACGCCCTTACAGACTGCCTCCTTATTGTTTGAATATTTGCTGCGGATGGCTTTGGCTCTGGCCTTCCTCCTTTCTGCTAGGTGTTCGAGATGCATATGTATCGGGATTCGATCTATTCTCAGATACTTGTGTATGTCTCTCGGCATTTGCACGGCTTCTGTCCCTATGCATTCTTGCCTGATATCCAAGGTTCTCAGAATGTTCCTTCCCTTATGTGTTTGTGTTAGTCTGTCTTACTGTGCGGTTCTATGCGCCTCGAGTAGCTCGAGATAGCTTTCGGTATATAATTCTTTTCCTCACTTATTGCATTGCTTTGAGTGCACCCAATGTAGCAGTGACTTATTCATTTCATTAAACACGCTTTATTGTGCCCCAGAAATGCACTTGGAGTAGACTCTCCTTAAAAATGTGGCCTTTCAAGCCACACGGAAATGTTTTCCCGGGCACACGAACTGTAAACTATGTTCGCAAAGCAAACACAGACACACACTTCCTGTAATGGCGTGGGTGTCATCCATTTAAGTCGCAACCACTAGAACTTCGTCCGTCCGATACCGGTGTCATGGTGGGCTTCCTTTAAGAGGCGACAAGTTCTACGAATACAGCGCGGCATGAACGCTTCACGATATACTCTTTCTTTCCACACAGTAAATCGGACACCTCTATAACGAAGTGATTAGGGCTTCCTAAATACTTCGTTATAAAGTCACTTCGTTGTGAAGGTCATGCACCGCAAAGATTGCAATAAAATCGGGACATAAATATTCCATCCTTATACAGGTCATTTCGTTATAGTGGCATTCGTTGCAGACTACTTTAAAACACCAACCGCATCCTTCTTGTTTGAGCTTCGTTGACTACTTATGGATCCTCCTGGTTAACTTGTCTCCTTGCATAGGGGTCAGAAGTCGACCTCACTGTATGGTTTTCGTGCTAGTTTATAAATTGACTGGAACACTTGGCGGGTGGCTGCTGAAAACACACGATGTGACTCCTTGATGTCAAGCGACTTCATCAACAGGGTTAAAAAACGACAACGCTCATTGAACAGCTCTAAAGCATTGAAGGCTTACTTTAAGCTATTCAACCACTCCGGGCCGGCATTACAACTCCCTGCCAGTGTCACGGGCTGGCTTGCTGCACCTTCCCAGACAACGCTCAACCTCCCCTCGCACTTCGTAAAAATGACCCGACATCCCACGTCCTATGAAAGACGTACCGCAGACATCCCGCAAGATTCCGCAAGATTCAATGAAACCCCAAGAATTCGGATGTTATCGGGATTTGTTGGCAGAGTTGGCAGGCATAACGTTTGAAACGCGCATGAAGCGACCTAATAGGCTGTGCGTTTCGTTGTTTTTACTTCCACGATTAAACCAAAAACGTTCATGAGTCAATTATTATTGTACAAATTATAAATATCGCATTTCCTCCCTGTCAGTAATGTAACACGCGAATTTCGCCGGATTATACCAACTATTTCCCTGTGCTCACCTTACTGGAGAAGGAGGTGTAGATTATAATGAAGAGAAGGGAGGAGAGGTCGGCCTGGAGAGCGTGTCTCTAGCCTGCTACTCCTCACTGGGGTAAGGGGAAGTGGGTGAGGTGGGTGGCAGGTGATTATGATATCGTACTATGAGCTACTATTTACACACGTTGTCGAATACGCGGTTGTGCACTTTTCACACACTACACGCAGGAGTAGTGTTGTCCACACAAAACGTCGTCGCGCCAACACATATCGCACACTGCACACTGCACAGGACCTTGAGACGACCGTCTAAGCCCGTCTCACACATAAAGTTCAAAAGTGATCTTACGGTGTGCTGGGCATTATCAACTCTTCTCCACGTGCCTAAAACTTTTGCTTCGGAAAAGGGGCGGGAGTCCAAACAGTCAACAGTACGTTTTAGTGTCCTTCGCTCGGCCGCATTTTGAGAGCACACGGAAAGTATGTGGTCTATTGTCTCAGGAGTGTGACAGACGCTGCAATCAGGGTCCCGTTCTCTTCCAATATTGTGAAGGTAGTTGCGAGTGTACTCCACACCAAGCCGTAATCGATGGATTAGTGTTTCTTGGCCTCTCCGCATCCAAAGTGGAAGTCGGAATCGCAAACCGGCGTCAAGTCTATGGAGGCGCTCTTGCCGATATTCGTGGTTGTCCCATTGTCGCGCCTCAGACGTTTTGATGGAGTCGTGTAGCAAGGCGTGGATGTCATAACGGCAAAAGGGAAGTTTTAAAATCTTCCCGTCAGTGTGCGCCATTTTCGCTTCCGTGTCAACCTGCTCATTTCCAGCTATTCCACAGTGGCTGGGAATACACTGCAGCGCAATGGTATGTCCATTGCCTTGGTGGTGTGGTTGTGGTCGTGGTATGATGTTCATCTTCTTTGAAAAGAAAGAATGAACATCTTACCACCCCGTGCTACCGCCATAGGTGCCTCGAAAGTATACTAAAACAACGCACGCGATCATGTTAGGCACTCAATGGTAATTTAATAAATAATGATTAGAATGGCTGGTGTCCAAAACTGGCCGCCTATGACTTATTTGCGGCTCTCAAAATCACTTCCGCCGCAGTCAACAGGCAAAAGCATGGCCTTTAAGACCTATGTTTGTTACAAAAGAATGCGTCATCGTAGCCGCGCGGATTTGGACACCACCTATATCTGGCCATGGCATGTTCCAGGCTTCCGCAATCGCTTTTGGCGCATTTAACCAGAAAAAGCATGATTGTTGAGATTTGTTTTAACTATTGGAGGAAGCCGTCGCCGAGCGGTGGATACACATTCGATGCACAACATATTGCGATATGACATTAAGACGTCATTGCACCTCCAGCAATAATAGCATCTGTCCCTCACGGTGCTTCCAGAGCATGCCATAAGCAGAATTACAGAAGTGACAGAAGCATAGCCTCCGAGCTTTGTTTTTGTCCCTTATGCAGCAGTCGCTGGCTGTAAATTATGACACCTCCATTAACAAAAGCATTTGTAATAAAAACTAGTTCCTAGTTTTACTACTAACAGAAATGCTTATATTTTTACCTCTAGTTTTTGCTAAATACTATGTCCTCACCATCATTTTTTGCCGTCGAAGCCAATCCAAACCTAGCCAGGCTGAGGAACAAATAGCGCGGCTTTTAGTGAGTGAGTGAAACAACTTTTATTTATACCAGCAGATTGAGGCCTGGGCCTAGGCCACGCCAGGGGCGGTAGAGAGACCCTGTCTCCCGGCCGCCTCTCGAGCTCGCTGGATGGCCCATCGTTGATCTTGCAGATCTGAGCTGATCAGCGCGGCTTTCAACCGCGCCCCAAGCTGTTCTGGGGAGACTACCATTATATCCTGTACATGTGCGCAATCCCATGGAATGTGTTCTAGGGTGACGTGTTCTGTCCTACATAATTTGCACAAGTCATCTGGGTATAGTTCGGGGTAGATGGGATGCAGGTGCACCGGGTTGGGGAAGGTTCTAGTTTGAAGTCGCCTCCAGTCAACCGCCTGAGATCTGTCTAATTTGGAGCTAGGAGGTGGGAATATGCACCTCGACTTTTGGCAGAAGCGGGTGATGTCGCAGAATCTGAACATTCTGTCCTTCTCCTTCCAGGTCTCCCCTCCCGTTCCTTCGGGGGAAGCTTCTTCGCTAGCGCGGTAAATGAGACCTCGCGCGACGCGGTGGGCTTCCTCGTTGAGGTTGGGAGCGAGGGACTCACAGGAGGTGTGGGCTGGGAACCAAATGATGTATCTGTCTTCGAATTCCTCTGATGATATGAACTGTGCTTTCCCCTGGAGTATGTTAGCGGCCTCGGGCGATATTCTTATCGCAAAAAGTATCGCGCAAACTTTTCGATCAGGAAAGGTGACTATAAACGTTATTTTTATACTTTTGCACCTGCTTATTTCCTTTTTCACGCATGCATAGTTTCTCAAGAGTCAGTGTGCTCGAGTTCGCTATTCTGCTTCTTTATTTTGGGTCTGTATGCTTTATTAGTCGGAGAGTGGGAAGCCGATGCGGATATAGAGTGATGGTGACCACGAGAAGCGCGAAGCAATGTCATCTAAAATAATAACAGTACTTGATTTTGCACTGTCTTTTATAGGCTACGTTTCTATTGGATGTTCACTTTTTTGCTTTGTTTTGCTACCATCGTCTTGTACGTGTACGGGTGAGCAGATATCTCCGCTGAAAGGCGAAGATATCTATTGCATAAGCTTTAACAAGGCTCGATCGAAGTTAGCCACGGCCCTAAGGCGGTCTTTCTGCACTAGGTTCTCCTATGCTTACTCAGTTACCAGTTTTATGTCTAGCTGACACACATAATTTTGATGTCATTAGTTACACAGTGTACTTATGGCACTAAAGAACCATATAACTTCATACATTTCAAAGAAAGCTTGCTGACCTCTGAAAATGTTAATTCATGAATGGTTTAACCGCAGCGTCAGAAAATTACCAGTGCTTGTATTCTGTGTGATCTCTTTGCTATACGCAGGGGGTGAGGTATCGAAATCAGCAGTCAGTTTTATATATTTTTTGTTCCTTCTCTTTAATTGTGCACCACTTTTTTCCCTTCTTCTAGAGGTATCACATGGTTGTTCAAGGCGTGGACACCGCAAAGAAAAAAAAAACATCACGTATGTTGCAAAGTATTCTCGTGCCAGCAGGGGCAGTGGAGTTCCGTTGCTTCCGGGCAAAAGGAAGAAATAAATTTGTGGACACCAACTTCTGCAAACTGATGTACGGCAAATGTAATTTATGTATGAATACGACATGTTCGTCTTAAAACAATAACCGATTGTACTCTTGAATGCAGACACTCGGGCTGTGAGCTGTGCAGTAGTGTGAAGCCTTCACATTGATTGTTACCCGTTGACTTGTTGTTTACCAGGTGTCTTTGTTATTACTTGTGACCTTCACTCATACCTGTGGGTGAAGCAGCAGAACGCAACAATGACTAAGCAACCGTAGTAGAGTAAACAAATGAAGGTGACAACAATTTAAAATTTGTGTGGAAGTCATTAGAAAAACAGGAAACTGCATGAGATGCCTTTTCTTTTCTGCAGATTAACACGATTTTTTCATCGCGAGATTTTTTCATCTTACGAATCATCATTATTATTTGGCTTGTAGATATATACGCGTTTTAAAAGGACGAATAGGTCTACTAGAAATGTGTCATGATGGGACATTCAAAATTTTCACCAGTCAATGACACTGAGTTGTCGAAGTATTTTTTGTTATGTACTGCACAATATTGCAATGCATAGACGACGCCCTGGATTGCCTTCACGGCGCCAAGTATTTTTCTTCAATCGACCTTCGGTCAGGACATAGCAGTCGATGACATGGACCGTGAGAAGACCGCTTTTGTTACCCCTGACGGCCTTTATCAGTTTAAAGTCA
>NC_051162.1:28038920-28107163 GCF_013339745.2 Dermacentor silvarum | reverse complement strand
CCTTGTCGAGCATCTAGGTCTCGTTGATCGAAGTCGCTGTCTGTGGCGTCTGCGCTCTCTCCGTCTGTCGTCGCTACCGCGGGGCGACGTGCTCCTTTGTTGGCTTGGGTGATACGCTGCGAGCGCTTTGGTATGCGCACGTGTGTGACAATTGTCTACGGTGAACTTCGTTAAGCGGAATTCTAGGAACCAGGTAAAATAACTTTCCTTTTCATGCGTTCCATTTACGGGAGGGGAGCTCGATGGTAGAGAAGATGATGTTTTGAAAGGGGCAGATACTTTTCCTCGACACCATATAATAGGTGTAGGAGATTGGTACTAAGGTACTTCAAAAATTTCTACTTTGCATGCAGCCGCTGATTAGAGATAACAGCGCCAAACATATTGGAAGCCTAAAAAAGTAATCTAAATAATACAAAATTGCCGTTTTATTGAAGCAACAAGTGTCGAAGTCACCGGTAACATATTTGGCTGGCGCACTTATACAAGCTCGACAGCAGTGGATTTCATTTAGAATTCAAAAGCCTCCACGCCAAAAACTTACAGAACTGGCGTGAAAAGTCGTAAATAATTGGAGCCAACTAACTGTAACGCCAGTCTCGATGTCGCTGAGATTGTCAGGTTTTTTTACCTTTTTATAGTATCATTTGTTCCGTTTAGTCGGAGTTGGAAAAAATGTCACCCTGTCGAACGACCTTTTCTCTTTTTTTTTCTTTTTGGCATTTCCCTACGGCAAAACAACGAAAATATAGCTATTTGGTTTAAGCGGCAATGCAATTTAGCAAGACTCTACTGTATTAGAATGTGCACAACTGTTTGCGTTGTTTCCGTAGGCAGCCAGTTGTCCATCGGTGGCGATGACGCCTTGAGCGCATCGCTCCATCAATTCGTACAGGGACACCACCACCCTCAGGAGGAAAGTCGGAGGCGCTCGCACTCCTCGCTGACTGCACGATAATGTGTGTCGGATGTTGTGCCGGAGAACCGGCGCACGGAGAGGCGGCTGTTCATGATGCCCCACCCATTTTCGATGGCGTCGATATCGGTGCCGATGGACAGGCCAAGGCACCGTGTTGACGGCAAAGTTCTCGAGGACAGTGGTCAGAGTGCTAGCTGTGGGAATGGGACTCCTGTCGTGCTGCAGCAGGTAGCAGCCATCCTTGAAGGGTCCCTCCAGGGCGTTAGGCACCGGCACTTGCAGAACTCCGTAGCAGGCTGATGCAGTAGCCAGAAATTCGAACGAGCGGACCGAGGCTGACGAGAGTGATTACGGCTGACGAGAGTGAGATTACAGCTGACGAGAGTGAGACGACGATGTTAGAAAGACAACGATGTAAAGACCACATGGCGTCACGATCGACGACATGACAACGAATGCATGACGACGACTCTATGACGGCGATGCAGTGAGGACGAGTGTATGACGAGAGTCGGATAACGAAATTAGAGATAACGGTGATAGAACGACCGCGGCGGCATAACGACGACGGTATGCAACGAATGCCTGATCCGCTGCTGGGTGACGTAAGCGAAACGTCGCTTCGAGGGATGGGGTTTTGCGCTCGCTGCAATCTCCCAATTTCAGTTTCGTGCGCTCTGAAAGCCGAAATTCATCGTGCCGCAGTCCCGCGCGGCAAGTTAATTGTCACAGGCTGCGAAGGAATGAAATCGCTGCCGGGAAGGGCATCGACTCTTACTAGTCAACGTGACCTCACAGTGGTGAACTTCGGGATCGGCACGATGGCTGGCGCTTCACCTAAACGACGTCAAATAAGCCATGATGCGCAGCGTGCAACCTGACCGGCATAACGCTTTCGCTCTAGCTGGCTGTACCAAAAAAGCTGACGCAAAAGGCGCAAAATGCTGTACCGCAAAAGCCCACTCATGATAGGAGGAAATGGAGTGACAATGGTGGAGGAAATGCTTCGTCGTTAAGATGGAGAGCGAAACGCACATTCTCTCCTACGTCACCATTAACTCAAATGCATGTCACGGTCTAATTACAGGGAAGCCAGTCACCGTCTTTTCCTGGACAGCGTGGCGCGGTTATTGAGCCAAAAAAAAAACACTAAAGAAAGAAAGAACACGACAATGGCTATCACAGTCCAAAGACAAAGACCAGCGCCAGCAATGCCCTCGCATCTTTTCTATGGCCTCGCGCTCGAGATGATTCGATGCAATTCTCAGTGTCGTCTCCTCCTATTTTTGCGCGAACACGCATTAGCACGACGCTCCCAGTATGGAGGGAAAGTAGTCTGAACTTTGTTGTATGTCGTGAAATACATCTTGTTCCCAGGTGAAAGTGGGTCGTAAAATACAGCACTGCGAGTGGAGCGAGCCGATCGCCCAAGAAAGACATCATTCTCATACTAACGCATACTTGAGCTCAAGCAGAGCAGTGACAGTGGCAGTGACAAGAACTTTTATTGGTCCTGAGAAACTGGCCAGGGGGAGTCGAAGGCTCCCTCAGGTCAAGTCGGTGGCCTCGCCCACGATGGCAGCGGGAGGCGAAATCCCGTTGCGATGTCGTGGGCCCTCTGGACTGCCTGGAGTTGGATGTGGTGGCGGTCGCTTCTTAGGAACTCCTCCCACTGTTCCTTTGTGGCAAGTATAGAGTTTTCTATGGCTGGGCCCAGCCAGAGCATGTGATCCAAGGAGCATGAGTCGCCTCCGCATTTGGGGCACGACTGCGGGAAGTGCGGGTCTATCCTGCAAAGGGACCACGGAGTGGGGTATATACGTGCGGGTTTGTAACATTCTGAGCGTGCTAGCTTGTGGTTTATTTAGTTTTGGGTGAGGAGGAGAGAACCGCCTCCTTTCCAAGCGGTAGTGTGAGACGGTCTCGTGAAAGGTGCACAATGGATCTTTCTGGATGCTAGCCTCGTTACGAGGAGGGCCATTGACGGCTGCGCAGGTCGTGAAATCGCGCGCCAGCCGGTGAGCCCGTTCGTTGGGGTTGCAGCCGTGCGTTTGGATTGAGTCTCCCAGGTGGGCCGGGAACCATGAAATGTGGAAATATGCTTCCGTGCCAATTTGACCGAAATTAGTGAGCTTGTTGATCGCAATTCTATTCACCCGTTTCGATACGCGCGCCGCGGAAAGGACCTAACGGCTGTACGGGAATCCGAGAAGACGAAAAGAGGAGAATGTGCGCTGTGTATGGCCAGGGCGATAGCCGCCTCCTCCGCCTTGTGAGCAGAATTGGTGCGCACCAGATTGCCTTTCGCGTCCACTACCGATAGAGCGAACGCGTCTTCACTGTCGTATCTAGCGGCGTCTACGAATAGAGCGTGTAGTCCCTGTCGAGTGATCTGTTTGAGGATTGCCTGAGCTCTCGCGCGTCTTCTACCCTCATTGTGTACTGGGTGAATGTTGCGCGGAATCGGGTCTACCTTTATTAGAGAACTAACGTTTTTAGGTAGACAGACTTTATCCTCCGAGTCGTGTACCTGGGCCGAATGCCTGCCTCGTTTAGTATTCTAACTCCTGCCTTGCTGGACGATGGTCTATAAACCTGCGCCGCCGAGTGGGTTTCTATAATTTCGTCTATTTTGTTATGAAGCCCTAGCTTCAGTAGTCGTTCCGTGCTCGCGGACTGGGGAAGTCCCAGCACACGTTTGAGGCCCGTTCTTATAAGCGCGTCTAATTTGTCCTTCTCTGCCCTGCTCCAATTAAGGTAGGGGGTTATATAGGTAATGTGGCTTAATGAGAAGGCCTGGAAAGCTTTGATAAGATTGTCCTCCTTTAGCCTGCCTCTTCGGTTGGAGATGCGGGTGATCATTCTGATGACGTTCCCAGCCTGACCAGAGAGCTTATTGAGAGCCGTCGCGTTGCAACCCTTGGCGTCGATGACCAGACCTAGAATTTTGACCGAGTCTACCCTCGGTATTGGCTGTCCGTTTTTGGCTTTGACAACTATCGGAAGACTTTCCAGAGGCTCGAAGTTTCTGACTCCCTGCCTAGACTGTACAGCAAGAGTTCCGATTTGGATGGGGAGAGATCGAGCCCCGGGCTGGAGAGGAATCCCTCGATGGTTTCTAGCGCGTTCTGTAATGAGTGTTCAATCGTGGCTATTGATCCTCCCGGCACCCAGATCGAAATGTCATCCGCGTAAATGGCGTGTCCCACGTTCTGAATCTGGGCGAGGCGAGCGGAAAGCCTGTGCATGGCTATGTTGTACAGTAGCGGGGAGAGGACCGAGCGCTGCGGCGTGCCACGGTTTCCCAGCTTGTATGGACCTCCCGAAACCGTTCCTAGCCTGATGTGCGCCTTGCGGTTTGCCAGAAAGGATTTGGTGAAGTCGTGAAAGTTCCTTGCCATGTTAAGGGCAGAAATTTCTCGCAGTATGTGCCTGTGTTTGACCTTGTCGAAAGCTTTGGCGAGGTCCAGCGCGAAGATTCCCCTTACATCATGGGTCTTATTATCAAAAATAGCCCTCTTGTGAAGAAGCATAGCGTCCTGTGTTGATAGGGACTGTCTGAACCCAACTAGGTTGTGCCTAAACAGTTCCCTGCTGTCAATATGTGCAACAATTTTGTTGTGGATCGCGTGTTCCGCGACCTTGGCGATGCACGACGTAAGAGAGATGGGCCTCAAATTGTCGATGTGCGGGGGCTTACCCGGCTTAGGGATGAGTACTACTTTGGCGGTGCGCCATTCTTCTGGGACTTGGCCGGAATTCCATACCCGGTTGATCTCGTCGTTAAGTGTTTCGATGGCCCTGTCATCCAGGTTCCTGAGGAGATTATTCGTGACTCCGTCCGGCTCCGGCGCCGATTTGCTGTTCAGGTTGTACAGGACGTGTCTGATTTCGAACGTCTCAAATGGCTCGTCCAGATCTGGCGCCGGATGGCCTTCGTAAGCAATTTCCTCGCCCCGGCGGTCCGAACCGTGGGCCAATGGAGGGGGCGGGGGAGGTATGTGTACGCTAGGTTTTCGGTTACCTCCTTCTCTGTGAGGCCTATCGAGAATTGTTTTTTTACGAGTCTATCCAACGCGAGATTGAGTGTGCTCCTAGATTGCTTATCGCTGTTAAGGAGATTTTTAAGCAGGCTCCATTTACTTCCCCTTCGCATGCAACCGTCTGTTTCTGCACATGTTTCATCCCATTGCTGTCTCGCCATTTGGGATGAGTAGGACTCGATTTCCCTGTTGAGGCGCGCGATTCCCGCCCTGAGTATGCGGTGGAATCTACAGGTCCTCCACCTTTCCAAGAAGGCATTCTTTGCCTCCAGGAGCTTGGAAAGCTTCGAATTAATTTTAGCTGCCTCTATGTCTGTAGTGATTTCTTTGGTCGCCTGTGTTACCACGTTGTTAATATTTTGTATCAGTTCTGTATAGGTTTGCTTAGTGGGGCCGTTTCGCCTCTGATTTTGCGGAGCAGGTCCCTGTCCACGTACGTGTACTTCCTGGGTGGTTTGGGGCTTACGCGCACGAGGAGTTCTAGAATACGGTGATCGCTGCCCAGGTCCTCTTGGAGCTTGTCCCACGTGCCTTCTGCGCTTCGAGGAAAGCGAGGTCAGGTATCGTGTCACGACTGACCGAATTGCCGATTCAAGCAGAGCACTCCAAAATATTTCCAATCTGCAAATGACGATTACATGTAATATAACAAAAACAGTTGTAAAATCATGACTTCTCAAATGCCGCATATATACGTGAAACTACCGTAACTGCTATTGCAATGTTCTGCTGAGCTCGAGTTCGCGGGTTTGATCTTAGCCGCGGCGGCAACATTTCCATCGGGTCGAAATGCAAGAACGTTTGTGTACTTAGATTTACGTGCACGCTAATCTATCACCACGGACGAAAATTATCTCCGCCACTATGGCGTGCCTCATAACCAGATCGCGGATTTTGCCACTTAAACACAGAATTTTGTCGATTAAAGGGGCCCTGAACCACCCCTCGGGCTTGGTGAACTAACATAGTCCGCGGGTAGCATACGCTGCTGGGAATATCTCAGCCAAGTTTTCCGGTCGTACGCGGTGCATGCAGCTCGCAAGCGCAGTGCGAAGTCACCTTTCTCTCAAATGCTCTCGTTTCGACATAAACCATGATCCTCAGTCTTTTCTAGGTGATTTATTTCGTAATAAAGCATATTTCTATACGAGGCTGCTATTAGTCACTGCGGTCGGGTACACCGCAGCCACCGCGAAGTGCCGCCACGAGTCCACTGGCTAAGCGCACTGCGGCTCGCTCAGGACAATCGCGTTGGGCTTACGTTTAGCGCGTCGTAGGCACCAAAATAGGAAGTCTTGGCGTCTACGTCAGCATCCGAAATGAAATTTGAACTGCGCGCCACGGTGACATTTCGAAGGGGGAGCGTTGTGGAACCGCCCCACTCCGCCGTAGCCTTCGCATTGCAAGGTATTAAAGAAAGAACGGGAGCATGTCGAATGCCGTGTTTGATTGCCAATAACTCCACTTCTGCTGAACGCAATAAAGTACTTCTTGCAGCAATGTATTTCTGAAATAGCCTATTTTCATTTCAAGTGTCTTTATCCACTTCGATAAAAGTGGTTCTGGGCCCCTTTAGATATTTGTTATACCAAAGCTTGCAATTTCTGCGTATATCGCTGTCGCCATAAAAGAAGTATGGCTTTGCAAGTTTCATGTTAGCGTCGTAGTTGTAGAAAATCTGAGACGTGCTGTTGAAGCATCGCCGACATACGCAACCTCTCCAACCTCTGAAATGTGTGGGCATTGGACGCAGTGTTGGAAAATATGCATCATTCGCGAAAGCCAGTTCAATGAAAGAAAGAATACGATGAAATAAACCTGTGCAGGCATAAGAAAGTCCATGCAATATTAGACAAAAGCATCATTCTAGGGTGATTTATTACAGAATTTTTAATGTGCATTCACAGACGTGGGATAAATATGTCTAATAATTTCTTAGCTTCACAAAACCAGTATGTTGCAGGTTGAAATCTAGATCTAACCTGTCGATTGGCGTAATCTCCGCTAACTCGTGCATTTTTCTTCTAAAATGAGGCGCTTTCTCATACTTTGTTCTGCGGTGAAATAGCGACTTATTTGTGACAAGGGTGAGAAATCCACTTTGTCATATTGATACATACATATTGCGTGTTTCTTCTGGACGATGCGCGTGGGCGCCCAGACGAAGAAGACCAACTGCTCTTTTGCTCTCGAGCAGTCGGCTGATCTGGTCAGCGCTGCAGCTATCCTTTGTAAATATACTTGTAAATAGTCTCCAGTACTAAACCCTTCGTTCGCGTAATATTTTGGTGGTGCGTGCCGTTCCCCATCCTCGCCACGGAGCTCCGCAGCGGTCGCACCGTTCAGCTTTCCACCATGGCTCCCGGCGACGACAACTCGTCTGCTGCTACTACTGCGACTCCAACTACAATGTACGTTACGGTTGCCACTCTCCGCGATCCTCGCATATTCTCCGGCCAAGATAATGTCGACGTTGATTACTGGCTCGGCATGTATGAGCGTGTTAGCCACAAGAACCGCTGGGACCCTACCATAATGCTAGCAAATGTCCTCTTCTACTTAGGCGGAACACCTCGTGTCTGGCTCCGGACACACGAGGAGGAGATCTCTAGCTGGGACGCTTTCAAGGAGAAGCTCGGCGACCCCGTTGGAAATCCCACCGGTCGGCAGCAGGCTGCAAGAAAAGAGCTTGCTACCCGAGTACAGTCTTCCACTGAATCGTATGTCTCGTACATACAAGACGTGCTAGCTCTTTGCCGGAAAGTCGACGACAACAAGGTCGAAGTTGAGAAGGTAGGCCACTTTCTCAAAGAGATCGCGGACGACGCGTTCAACTTGTTGATCTTCAACAATTTGTCCACCATCAACGTCATCGTCAAGGAATGCCGCCGCTTTGAGATTTCCAAAAGCCGCCGCGCCATTCCACAGTTCTCCCGGCTCCCTAACACGGCTGCGACGTCGTCCTGCGTCGCCCTTACCGCTTCACCCCCCTCCAATGAGACCGTCACACGTATTGTTTGCCGCGAGCTCGAGGCTGCAAGTCCTGCCACGTTCCAACCACGCGCACTTGACCACACCATTGACCAACCAACCCCAGCGATCTCCCTCATTCAGGAAGTTGTGCGGCAAGAATTTGCCAACCTCGGTTTTCCTGCTGCCTGCTCCGTCTCCCGACCTGACGCCCGACTGGTGCCGACCGCTGCGCCTCGCAGTGATCTGTATTCCCCTCCCAGATACCGCAACCCTACAGAGTGGAGAGCTCCGGACGACAAGCCCATTTGCTTTCGTTGCCACCGCATTGGTCACTTCGCTCGCTACTGCCGCACCTCCTGGACATCGCCGCATTCGAGCTACTTTTCCCCGTCTCCTCGCCCATATGCCGACCCTCGCCGCTACTCACCTCGCCGTATGTCTTCTACCCTTGACGTATCCGTCGATGACAGCCGTCCCGCTGGCTCACCGTCACCTCAGCGCCGTTGGTCCCGGTCGCCAAAGCCACGCCGCTATTCGTCGCCGACCAATTATGGAGCCTCCCGGACGGAAAACTATAGACCATGCAGCTCCTGGGGGTAGCGCTGCATTATCTTCGTCGTGTCAAAATCCTCCATTGACGCTCCCAACGAACAAGAACTTACTTGAGTCCACATCAACGGTGTCCCTTTGACGGCGTTAATAGATACTGGAGCCCAGGTGTCCATAATGAGTAACAACCTCCATCGTCGACTGAAGAAGGTTCTCACCCCTGCTACTAGCCGAGCCGTACGCATCGCCGATGGCAGCACTGTTGCCACCACTGGAATGTGTACTTCCCGGATATGTATCGCGGACCGCCACGTTTCAGTTTTTTTTTACAGTGCTGACCAATTGTCCCCATGACCTAATCCTTGGACTAGACTTTCTTACGGCGCATTCAGCTTTGATCGACTGTTCTACCGGTACCCTTTGCCTCGAACTTCCCCTACTCGCGCATATTCGTGCTGAACAGCCGAACAACTTTAGTACGACCGCATTCGTCCGCCTGCCGCCTAAAACCTTGACTTTCTATGATTTGCTATCATCTTTCCCTGTGCCCGATGGTGATTAAGTCGCTACACCTGTTCCTAATGTGCTTTTGGTGGGCGATATCACTGTGCCCCACTCCGTCGTAACCGTCGCCGATAACCGGACATTCCTCTGCGTCGTCAATTTTGGCCTAACAAAGCAAGTTCTACCCAAAGACATATCGGTCGCAACGCTGTGTGCTATAGGAGATGACTACGTCACGAAGTTTTCAGTAGGCGGCTGCTCCGATTCTTCACCATTTCCGCAGGATGCTATGTGCCTTGACGCAACTTTTAGTCCCATGATTGCTGTGGACCTATTTCCAGAACAAGCACTAGCTCTGTGTCGCCTTTTGGTTTCTTACCAAGACATCTTCGACCTCAACAATCGACAATTGGACCAGACTTCAATTGTTAAGCACCACATAAATACTGGTGATGCTAGTCCTATTCATCGCCGACCATGTCGAGTTTTTTGTTTCAGAGCGTAAGGTTATTCAAGATGAAGTGTTGAAGTTCAAGGTGATGAAAGGCATTGTTGAACCCTCGTCGAGCCCTTCGGCGTCACCCGTTGTGATTGTTAAAAAGAAAGATGGCATGTGGCACTTCTGCGTAGATTATCGTCATCTAAACCAAATTACCAAAAAAGACGTCTACCCCTTGCGTCGCATTGACAATGCCCTCGATTGTCTCCACGGTGCCAACTACTTCTCATCAATAGACCTTCGCTCTGGTTGTTGGCAAATTTCTATGGATGAAAGGGACCGAGAGAAGACCGCGTTTGTCACCCCTGATGGTCTTTATCAATTCAAAGATATGCCATTCGGTCTATGCAACGCCCCAGCCACATTCGAGCGTATGATGGACTCTTTGCTTCAGGGGTTCAAATGGTCAACATGCCTCTGCTACCTAGACGATGTTCTCGTATTTTCGCCTACGTTTGAGACACACCTTTAGCGCTTATCGGCTGCTCAAGTCTTCCGCGAGGCTGGGCTTCAACTAAATTCCTCGAAGTGTTACTTCGGCCGTCGGCAGATTACAGTACTGGGCCACCTCGTCGACGCTTCCGGTAGTGAACCAGACCCGGAGAAAATTCGTGATGTCACGTCTTTTCTGTACCTCAGTCTGTCAAAGACGTACGAAGTTTCATAGGACTCTGCTCCTACTTCCGACGGTTCGTTCAAGACTTCGCAGCGATTGCCCGACCACTTACTGATCTTTTGAAGAAGGACGTGCCGTTTACGTGGGGTCCCGCTCAAACTGCCGCGTTTGCCCACCTGACCAACATTCTCACCACGCCCCCTATTCTGGCCCACTTTGACCCGTCCTCTCCTACAGAGGTCCGTACCGATGCCAGTGGTCACGGTATCGGAGCCGTCTTAGCCCAACGCCAACAGGGACACGATCGTGTTATCGCCTACGCTAGCCGCATCCTCACAGCAGCGGAGCGCAACTATTCGATTACAGACCGTGAAAGCCTGGCTCTCGTCTGGGCGGTTTCTAAATTCTACCCGTACTTGTATGGCACGCATTTCTCTGTAATCACGGACCACCACGCGCTCTGCTGGCTTTCGTCACTCAACGATCCTACCGGACGGCTTGGTCGCTCGGCTATGCAGCTACAAGAATATTCCTATGCGGTAGTCTACAAGTCGGGCCGCCTACATCAAGACGCAGACTGCTTATCACGCTATCCATTGGACTAACCACCCGCCGACCCTGACACCGATGCTGACGCTTGCGTTTTCTCGGTTTCTCAGCTGCCACAAGTCGCCGACGAGCAACGCCGTGATGCCACCTTGCGCGCCATCATTCATCGTTTGGAATCTTCACCTTCTGATTCGTCCCTTCACTAGTTTGTTCTCCAGGATGGTGTATTATACCACCAGAACGTCCGCCCCAATAGTCCTGCCCTACTCCTCGTCATTCCTCGGCACCTCCGGTCAGCTGTTCTCCAAGAACTTCACGACTTACCAACGGCAGGTCACCTCGGCGTCTCCCGCACCTACGACCAGATTCGCCGACGCTTCTTTTGGCCAGGCCTCGTCCGCTCCGTTCGAAAATACGTTGCGACGTGTGATAAATGCCAGCGACGAAAAAATTACTCCATTTCCCGCTAAAGGGAATCATGTGTGGATGCGAAGTAGCGGGGAGATGGTTAGCCTGAGCGGGAGATGGTTTCGCGGAAGCGGCCCGAGCGCTCATCGCGGCGCTGCACAGGAGAGAGAATGAGGCGCGCGCGCTCCGTCATTTTCATACCGCAGCACTACCGTGGCACCCCCAGCGGAGTATGCAGCTTGAGCGGGAGATGGTTTCGCGGCAGCGGCCCGAGCGCTCATCGCGGCGCTGCACAGGAGAGAGAATGAGGCGCGTGCCCTACGTCATTTTCATACCGCGGAACTACCGTGGTGCCCCCAGCGGCGTAGGCAGCTGTCGCACCACCTGTCGAGCGCGCCGCTCCGGATTCCTAGAGGAGAGAAAGGGGGGAGCGTAGGAGAGGAGAGAGAGCGGGAGGGGACGCGCATGCGCTGTGGGGGTGTGGGACGCGGGACAACCGAGAGAGCCGCCGGCAAGAAATGCTTCGCATTTAAAACACCATCCACGCTCCCAGTCGGGTGCCTTCAACAGCTCGACATTCCTTCGGGACCCGCCGTGGTTGCTCAGTGGCTATGGTGTTGGGCTGCTGAGCACGAGGTCGCGGGATCGAATCCCGGCCACGGCGGCCGCATTTCGATGGGGGCGAAATGCGAAAACACCCGTGTACTTAGATTTAGGTGCACGTTAAAGAACCCCAGGTGGTCCAAATTTCCGGAGTCCCCCACTACGGCGTGCCTCATAATCAGAACTGGTTTTGGCACGTAAAACCCCATAATTCAATTCGACATTCCTTCGGAGCCGTTCTTTCGCGTTGGTTTGGACTTACATGACCCTTTCCCTCTATCAACGTCTGGCAACAAGTGGGTCGCTGTGGCGACAGATTACGCCACGCGCTACGCCATCACCACAGCGCTTGCAACAAGCTGCGCCACAGATATCGCCCATTTTCTTTTACGCAACGTGATTCTGCAGCATGGAGCTCCACGCCAACTGCTCACTGACCGTGGTCGGACTTTCCTTTCTAAAGTCATCGCCGACATCCTGCAGTCCTGCTCAACCAGGCACAAGCTGACTACGTCTTACCATCCACAGACTAATGGTCTCACGGAGCGTCTCAATCGAACCATGACAGACATGCTTGCAAAGTATGTCTCGTCTGGCCATACTGATTGGGACCTTGTCCTACCGTATGTCACATTTGCATATAACTCTTCGCGTCACGACACTGCCGACTATTCCCCGTTCTTTCGGTTGTTTGGCCGAGAACCCACATTGCCACTGGACATATCCCTTCCATCCGCCGCAGCAGAGACCAGCAAATATGCACTTGACGCCATCACCAGGGCAGCCCAAGTTCGCGAAATTGCCCGTGCTCGCCTCCTGACCTCCCAAGAGAACCAACGGCGTTTGTACGATCGACATCACAGATACGTTCACTTTTCGCCTGGATCCCTGGTACTCCTATGGTCACCGACTCGTCTCGTTGGCCTGTCTGAAAAACTCCTGTCTCGGTACACAGGCCCATATCGAGTGCTGCGTGCCGTGACTCCTGTTACGTATGAAATCGCCCCAGTCAGTACCAGTGCCTCGTCTGCCCCACCTTCCACTGACGTTGTGCATGTCGCACGCCTAAAAGCGTATTACCCTCCTGCTCCCACTGATATTCAGACGCACTGGGACGATGCTTCTGCCGCTGGGGATAATGATACATGCATAATGCGTGTTTCTTAGGACGATGCACGCAGGCGCCCAGACGAAGAAGACGAACTGCTCTTTTGCTCTCGAGCTGTCGGCTGATCTGGCCAGCGCTGCAGCTATCATTTGTAAAAAGAGGTGGAGGTTCTTGAATACATCATTTTGGAACATCTTATTGTGCCCCTCTTGACAGCTTGGAATGGTTGGATTGGATTGAAACAGTTCACTTGTTAGCGCATGCATGCTAAAACTTGCAGGCTTCATTGTCCCTTCAAAAATGAAGTTTAACGAATGGATGTGATAACGCTTTTAAAGATTAATATCGAGAGGGCTCAGACACTGCCGCACAATGTGTATCTGTATATATATATATATATATATATATATATATATATATATATATATATATATATATATATATATATAGGAGAGTCAGAAGCACAACTTCGCGGTTATCTTAGGTTTAATATTTTCCCAACAGTTTCGGTCGGTGGACCGACCTTTTTCAAGGGATACAGGAAAATCTTGCAACAGTCTTTTTATATCTTCAGGCAGAGAAAGAAGGCGCCTTCTTTCTCTGCCTGAAGATATAAAAAGACTGTTGCAAGATTTTCCTGTATCCTTTGAAAAAGGTCGGTCCACCGACCGAAACTGTTGGGAAAATATTAAACCTAAGATAACCGCGAAGTTGTGCTTCTGACTTTCCTAAATACGCTTGGCCCATTGAAAAATCCAGTTACTACTATATATATATATATATATATATATATATATATATATAGAGAGAGAGAGAGAGAGAGAGAGAGTTATGCAGGAAAACATTTTAAGGAGGGGTGGGCAGAGCCCCACTGGCCTCTGCCGCCTGCCTGACCTGGCTAATTAAGCACTTTCGTCTAGGATACCGTAATATTCCTGCTTGATTTTTTGTGCAGTCAAGAAAACTGGAAAAGTCAGCGACACCCTAAACGCCTTAAAACGGCACATTAAAAATACCCCTGAGATATTTCACCATTCGTCTAGGCCTCTATCTAACAATGCTAAAAACAAATTGCTCACTACGATCAAGTGGATACCTAATACGTAGGCTGTCCTTGTGCATGTATTGGGAACCTTCCCAACTTTCAATGGTTCAGAATAAATAGCAGAAATAAAGCTCTAGAACGCTCTCTACAGAAATTGCTGCTTCGTATTCGAATCGAAAGGCACCGAATTTATCTATTCTGCTAGCAACGCAAGTGGCCCATTATGTTAGTAAAAGCGTGGCAATACAGGTCTTTAGCATATTCAGAAAAACCTTGAGTCCTGTTTTAGTATGGTTGTGGTCAACTCTATAGCCTGCTCAAGATTTCTAACAAATAACGGTAGCTGACCTCGCCGATTTCTAGTTTTAGAAGCAGACACCCGAATAAACACTTCTAGCGTGTTTATTTTTCCGACAATCTTAACCCAGAATAACACTTTAAACCATAAACACTTTGCACCTATAAAGGGGCTTTGAGCTCTCTTGCGGAAACATAAATTGGGAAAGATTTTGGTGCAGTAAGCATGTATTGATTATCAAAACAGCCTTTTTCGTTTTTGATTGAGTGTACTGTCGACCTGAAAAACCTTTTTGGAGCTAATGGTGTTATGGGCAGAGAAAATATATGTTATTTGTACATGTCGCCAATGTGATGATCATTTGAATTCGCTAGTTGAAAGGGCATTTAGCATAGCAAATTTTTATATGAACCAGGCCTAAGTGATCTTGAGGTGTCAATTAGCTACTCTATCCAAACAAACATTCTGTGAATGATTTATTGTTCCATTGCGTAAAGCAGTGATGCGCCTTCTGACATATTGAGGTGGAAACACCGTGGATATATAAGCCGGTTAGTAAGTACATGGATGTAACCATCGCGAGCAGTGGTGTGAATGTGCCGTGCGTGTCTGTGCGCTTTGTTGGGGTTGCTGTATCGTGTGTATAGAAGGGGATCGAATGCCCAAGTGCTGTTGTGTTGTGACCGTCATCCTATCGCAAAATAACACTAAAGAACAAAACAGAGGCTTTATTCCAAGCCGAAAGTCCTTCAGTAACCTTTCAACTTCGAGGCAAGCAAAATCTTGTGAAAATGTTAAGAGTTGAAAGCTTTTGTTCGGAAGTAAAAAAAAAAGAAATAAAAACAAGATGGAGGAGTGGTAGCTTTCGTACCACGTGGCTAACGACAAACATTCTGGGTATCTGAGCGAATTGACAACTTCCGGCTGGCTGCGGTCTGGACTGGCAGACAACTTAGGTGACTGGGCATGTGCAACGCATAGAGGGCGCTTAAGCTTCGCTTTTAAGAGTGAAACGCCATAGCGTTATCGGGACCCGTTCGCATCGCATTTTTCTTTGAGTAGGTTTCACTGCAAAACAGAACGTGGGAAAGGCAGCTCACAAAGACCGAGCTTACACCGATCCCGTTAAAATCGGCTTCACTTTTTAACAGAAATGCATTGCTGGGAAGACGTTTTTCCGGGGCAATATAAGTCGTCTTATATTAAAATGTGAAGGTACCTTTTTATTATTTTATTAATTGTTTGCTATTGCCCCAAAGCGTGCGCATGTGCAAAACGCATTAGGCAGGCCAAGTCCCAATTTGACCTACCGAGGACGCGAGCGTCATCTGGATAAGATTTTAGCAAATAGCCTACCCGAGCACGCCGCTGTTGGTATGGTAGAAATGCTGGAAAAGGGGTTTGTGTTTGAGTTTCCCGTAACAGAATTATGTTTTCTCGTAGATTCAAAAAACAGTTCGACGCCAACATGTCTGTATGTAGGTTGTGGTTAAGTCGTATTTTACCATTTTTCTGACAGATTTCACTGTGGGAAATTCAATTTGTTTTACTAACACCTTGCACCACGCGGAGGGCCTGCGCGATCGGGGTGGTTCTGAATGATTTTCTCCTGCACTAACACATTGCGCCACGCGGAGGGCCTGCGCGGTTGGGGTGGTTGGCGATGATATTCTCCACCACGGCCGCCGATATCCACGCCAACGCCGGATTTTTTGCGACACGGGGCCCTTAACGCTTTCGCGATGCTGTGCAAATCCAACGTACGTCGTACTCTCTTTTTCAGTATATATATATATGGAGAGAGAGAGAGAGAGAGATATGTGTGTGTTTTCAATATTTATTTTGTATCCATAAAACACGTGCTAGTACACTACACACAGGCCATTAACTAACTGCTAAAAGTGCAAATTTTTTCGCATGCCTACCCCCCCCCCCCCCCCCCGCCCTCCTATATAACACCCAAGAAATTCAAACTATGCGCTCGGGGTAGGTTAATGTTCTGTACGCTTCACAGTTAGAACGCTCATTTCAATATATGTCTTCAGCGCTTTACGTTCGCCTCTTCATGTATATTTGACGTGCTTCTATATCATATGGCGTACATCGCTTCAATCTGTTTATGTAAATGAATTAAGTTAGTGAAGAGGCATCAAACTTATATTAAATAATTTTGTGCAGCTGTGGTGCGTCTTTCTATTGACAGCTTCATTTTTTTTTAATGCGCCAGACAAACGCGAAATTTTCAACAGGTTGGCGATATATGCAGCAACAGGACGCAACGACAGCCATAATAGCAGGTTAAATTCAACTAGTCTTTTTATTGCCGCCACTGTATCTCAAGGCATAAACTATATAAAAACACGTAGGTCTGTTTCCGCGATGAAGTCCAGTAGCGGCCGGTACAAGGCCCATGCTTCCAACGCGCTAGGTCCGGTGGTCAACCTGGGTGGTAGCCAAGGCTGCGAAGGTGGCACGGGTGTGGGCCTTCTGAAGGCCCGGACAGGTCCCAGGAGGTGATTCAGCGTTGCCTCTGTGGCTAGGACAGTGCATAAGAGGAAGACCAGTGGGGGAGGTTGTACACGGGACGTCCCAGTGGCCCAGATGGCAGGAGTCAAGCCGGCGCCAACGCGTATTCTGCTGAGCGCAACCTTCTCTCGCCGAGTTAAGCCGCCAGGAAGGTCCGATCCACGCGGAGGGATGAGTGCGCGGGTGGAGCGCCGGTGTGACTCTTTCTGCAGGAGCAAGCTTTCCTGCGGGGAAAACTCAACTGCAAAATAGTATTTACTCAGTGATGCCACAACGTTCACGGTTGCAGAGTTGGGAGGCCGATCATTATCCAATTATATCTAATGCCTTCTGGCACGTACTTGCTATTAAAAATATGAATGAAATAATGACACCACCTTTATTACAGTTGTTTCTTTATTTAAAAAAATGCCCTTTTGTCATAGGTTAGAACATTTGCTTGACATCGGCACCTTCGCACGCCGGGGCTTCTCCCTAAACACGGTGGTAACTTCGTCGACGCTGGCTGGCACCCGGCGAATGTACATGAGATCCAGCTATTTAAGCGGCTTTTCAGCCGTAGTCTTCCGCAAATATCTAGTTACTCTCTTCAGTGTAAATGGTTGTCAGTAATTTCAGAAACGTGTCGACTTTGCAGTGAGGTCTCGATCACGTTTTAGCGTAGCGACACGTACCGTTTCATGTCCTCCACGTAAAATTCAAAGGCGGGAGTTACCCTTGATGACGCGCCTAGTTAGCACAAGTTGCAAGCTCTGTATAGTGTTCTTGTTAGGTGTACAATGGTTTGCTAAGCGGTGTTCGCGGGAGGTTCCCATCTCTTCGACATCGTAAATGTACAAGGCTCACCTGTGGTTCTCCTCTACAGAATAGAAGCATAACTGGCCCCATATTTCAGTGTGCCAATCGTGCACCCGTGGCACTTCGGAGTTAACTCCGTACTCATTCGCTCTGCCTATATCGAAAACGAACTTCCCCTGTTTGCCTCGAGGAGAAATTGTAACCGCAAAGCTGACACTAGACGCTCTTGCCCAAGTCGGAGCGACGCCTTTAGCGTTCATGTTTATATTTGTCCATGATCGACAATATGTTGGAGGTATTATTTCCTTTGCACGCGAGCAAATGCGTATCTCTTGCGGAAGAGAAATGCGTGCATCACTCGTTGTATTCTTCTCTTTCTTGCGAAAATAGGCGACGGCTTTCATTTTGGAGGGAGGGGACGGCTCCCCATTTCCCTCCCCCCATGAATACGTGCCTGAGATAAAGCACCCCATCCGCCACAGAACCCTCCGCATCGATCACGGAAGCTTGAGCCGTTGCAACGAAGTGGCAGCCAGGATACTAGAAATAGGGTAGTTTGCTACAGTGTTGCAATGGGTTGAAGTTATTACAACAACATAGTACATGGTGTCGTTATGTCATCCGGCATTGTTATTGACATCTAGATTGTCACTTCGTGTATCTGCTGATCTTCCGATAAGGTTTAGTGATCGACGGATGGCATGGGGACATGCAGCAGGTTACACAAAATAGCTATCACTGATCGACATTCACAATCATCTTCGGTGGTTCCTGCCACACGTTTTAAAGCGAGGCTTTGTATGTGTAGGCGAAATCGCTTGTGTATAGAAAACTATCATCATCAGCACTGGCTCGAGTGTCGTCGTCTTATTCGGCAGCTGGCTCGTTGGCGCCGCTCGGGTTGCGCTCGTGCTCGGCGCGCGCTCGTGCCACTGCTACCGTCCGTCGTCAACGTCTTCTACAGCTGGCTGCAATGCCGCTCATCATTCCAGCGTAGAATTTCACTTCTCTTTTGTTGTCGTAATGGGAAGGCTGCGTTTACGGGGGTATGAGCCATTCATTGTCTTACGTAACCGACAAATTTACTTTTGAAGCAATTTAATTTCGAAACATCGCAAGCGGCAATGCGACAACGCTGGACAGCGGGCATACCCTCAGTGAAGTCGTTCTCTCCATCGCAGCCGAACGTCTGTGTAACCTCATAATTGAGAAATCCTTTAATGAACACTCGGGATTAACCCAGTGATAAACACCGAGGCCGCACTTTTCAGCTTCGCTGGTTAACCATCTTCACGGAGTGGAAGGGCCGACGAATTATGTTAACCCTCATCTTAATATTTCATACCCGCTTGTTTTACTCAAACCTGAATATTACAGAAGGCGAGAGTGAGCCAGGTAGATAAACCCTGCCACTGAAAGAATTCCTTGGCCTGTCGAAGAGAATTCCTCTTATCGTTGAGGCGAGCCTGAACTTTCCGTGCTCGTCCAGTTTTTTGTTGGAGCATGGCCGGGCAGAGATTTGCGGCAACTTCACGGTTTCTTTTCCAATAAACATAATTCGGTGATATTCATATATATCGACACTAGCCTTCATGCCCCAAAGCGCATTCCTGTATTTCTGGAAATCCAATGCTGCACCAGCCGCACAGTGATTGAGGTAGAACGGCGAGTACACTCTACTGAGAAGTTCCTTCGGTAACGAATTACAATTCAATGTTGTTAAGACCTCCAAAATTGCACATTTTATTTTAAACACGGTGTAAGCATTAAAGTAAATGATTTTGTTTCATGGTGCATGAATATTTTGGCCCCACCTCAGGTTATTCTTCATAATTACAAAAATTATTTATTAACGGATATATCCATCTTACAGGTGATGCACTATAGAATGAAAAAAAATAATCAGATTTATAATACAAGACGATTCACTGCATATTATTGAGTCGACGGGTTTCCGATGCAAAAAGAGATTACGATTTACTAGCATTGATACAGAGCAGCTCGCCAAAATTCTCGTCAAACCTGGTGGTGCACCTCCTGATTACCTTTGTTTTGCGCTACTCACCTTACTAAAGCTATACTTATAAGATAGTCTTAAGCATAGCACTGAATGCAAATGTAACTATTTGCTAGCGTAAGATTTTTTGAGCTGAAAGCCTTATATGTCTCATCGTTTAGTCGACCTTCAACGTCCTTGAGCGAAAACCATGTCGTCGAAGCGAAATCGTACACGATGACGACCCGGTGTAGTATCTTACATCCTACACCGGCCCGGCTTCGTATCTTAAATATATGAAAACGCTCACGCAACAACTTTGATCGTGCGCAGGTCACCGTCGTCATCGTTTTAAGATAGAGCTAATGCAGGCGCTCGAGCCCACGACCTTCGGTGGAAGTCGAACCCTCGAGCCTATGTGGGAGACGAACCCACCACCTTGGCGTTAAGGCGATGTTAATTAATGTGCACCGAATTAATATAAAGGAAAATAAAGCGCTTGAACCCATGACCTTTGGTGAGAGTCGCACCCCCTACCTTTCGTATAACTCGAACCCATGACCTTTGGTGTTAATTAGGGCGAGGTTAACTAAGACACGGTTAATTAAGGTAGCGTCAGTTAAAGGGACACTAAAGTCGAATAAAAAGTCAAGCTAAAGTGACAGGGCAATGCTCTAGAGCGTCTAAGGCGTCAATATAATCGCGAAAAGAGCTTCAGTAATCGAGAAAATGAGGTAAATGCAGGACATGATAAGAGACTCCCAGGGACATTCCGGTACTTACCCGATGACGAAGGCACTCCTCAAAAAAAAGATGTCACTAGTACTCAAACACTCGTAATAAAAAGATTGTTTCGTTGGATTATAAGACGAAAGAAAATGCTACTTGTCTACTTCTATTAGATTCTTAGAAAAAAAATACCATTTTGGCGTTACACTTGATAACGACGCGGGCCGTCAAAAGGTTTCGTTTTCGCTCGACTATGCACCGCGCTCGCTTTCGAGTTTCAGAAGTTTCGTTATCGCGTAGTACTGCGCTCATGGAGGAAAAGCATTTCCTTCCTGCATGACTGCGCTGCTGTTGCTCGCTCGCTAAACTTGCACTTGAATTTGCTAGCAGCTTCAGGCGTCACGACGGCACGTCCAGACGGTGACCAGCTTCGTCGCTCGACGTCGCATGGCAGGAGTCCTCGCTGCTTTCGCGCTCGGAAGAGCCGGTGTCGAGGCCGCCGTCGTAGTAGGCAACGACGCCGGCAGCGCGAGCCCTCAGCAGCATGTCACGCTCATCGGAGCTTAAATCACTAAAATCGAGCCCAGCATCGCGAGCCAATGTGTCGTTGTCAGGGTCGTCCACTAGTTGGCCCATTGCGACGAGCGCTTTACCTTCCGCTATGGTGGCTAGCCACCATACTTCCGCTTTCGCGCTGCCGTCGGCTCTGTCTTGGCTCTGTTTTTGGCCGCGCGTTTGCGCTTTCCGCAAAAAAAAAAAAAAAAAAAAAAAGCCGTAGCGCCGTCTGCGGCGCCGTTTTACTCACCGGCGGCACATCGCCACGATATGGCCATGATATCACCACCCCTAGCTCGGGCGCGCGATTTGAATTGCGTTAGAGGTACGCGGACGCTTCAGACGCAATTTTCTCTTAAAATAAGCCTTTCTTGGCACGAAACAAGCGTTTCGAGGTTTCTGGTATCATATTTCAACAGTCCACGTTGAAATAATATTTGCCTTTAAAGCAGTCGAACCCACGATTTGTGGTCGGAAAAAAACAACAATAAGCAGTAACAACGCATTCGAATAACAATGTCAAGTAATTTAATGGATGTCTCTTGAGCGCGCCTTCACCCTCTTTGGACTAGGAGCTCTGCAACGTAATGCAATTTTGTAGGAAGAGGAGGAGTAGGAGGAGTAGATTTTAGTGCAGAGAAGGGAGGAGAGATCGGCCTGGAGAGCGTGTCTCTAACCTGCTACTCCTCACTGAGGAAAGGGGAAGTTGGAGATACAGGGTGAGGTAGGTGGCAGGTGATTATGATATATCGTACAATGAGCTACCAAGCCCAGCGAACCGCTCGTGCCAGTGGAGCCCTGGACTAGGGGCCCCAACCACGGGACCTAAAGTTTCATTTTATTCATTAAAGTTTCTCTCTCTCTTACACACGTTGTCCAATACCTGGTTGTGCACTTTTTACAAACTACACGCAGTAGTGTTGTCCACACAAAACGTCATCGCGCAGACACATTTCGCACTTTCTTCACTTCTCAAGTCCTGACTTCACAGGTCCTAGAGTCGACCGCCTAAGCCCGTCTCATATATATAGTTCAAAAGTGATGTTATGGTGCGCTGGGCATGATCAACTCTTATCCACGCGCCTAAAACCTTTGCTTTCGAAAAGGGGCGGGAGTCCAAACAGTCAACACTATGTTTTAGCGTCCTTCGCTCGGCCGCATATTGAGGACACACGCAAAGTATGTGGTCTATTGCCTCGGGAGTGTGAGAGACGCTACAATCAGGGTCCCGTTCTCGTTCAATCTTGTGAAGGTATTCGCGAGTGTAAGCCACACCAAGCCCTAATCGATGAATTATAGTGTTCCCTGGCCTCTCCGCATCCGAAGTGGAAGTGGAATCGCAAACCGGCGTCAAGTCTATAGAGGCGCTCTTGCCGATGTTCAGGGTTGTCCCATTGTGGCGTCATGGACGTTTTTATGGAGTTATATAGCAAGGTGTTGATGTCATACCGGGAAAAGGGAAGTTTTATGATCTTCCCGTCAGTGTGCGCCTATTTTGGTTCCGCGTCAACCTGCTCATTTCCGGCTATCCTACGGTGGCTGGGAATCCACTGCAGCGCAATGGTATGCCCGCATTGAAACGCCTCAGTAAGCAGAGTCATGATGTCGTAAATTAGAGGACTTCATACGCTTCTTTGATTCATATAATTGCTTATGAGTTGCAGCGCCGGTTTTGAGTCGCAGAACACTGTCCAGTTAGCGAGGTTTTGTTGCAGTATGCAGCGGACTGCTTCTCGAACGCCGGTCAACTTAGCTACTGTAGACGATGTTTTGTGTCCTATCTTCAACCGCTGTGTCATCCCCTTTGGAGGCACCGTGAAAACTGTCACGGAAGAGGTCTGTGTAACACAACCATCTGCAAAAACATGTTCGGTATACCGTACTTGTAAGCAATGTAGGATAACGCGAAATGTTTGAGACCCGCAAGCGGCATTTTCGACTTTTTCGTTATTCCGGGAATTGAGATTTTCACCGTCGGCTTTGCCATCGTCCAGAGTGGAACTTCCGGTATGTCATATGGTGCGAAGTCCCACGGCAGTAGATCTCGTTGCGACAGTGCGGCTTCTGGGTAGGCGGCGTCAGGCCGTATGGTCGTGATATTTGCCAGTGGATTATTCCTATGCCTTGTTAGTAGCCTTAAATGCACTCGCATTGGCTCATGTTGCAAATAAACTCGAGCTGTGCATGCGCGTGCATCTGCAATAGTGCCCCATGTGGAAGTACATCGTGGTAATCCTAGGGAAATTCTTAGTGCGCGAGCCTGCGCGCCTTCAAGTGTGCTAACGGCAGATGTGCTAATCCGAGAAAGTACAGACGTGCTGTAGCGGAGGTATCCCACATAAAGTGCCTGGTAGAGCTGCAGAAGAGATTATTGGGATGGCCCCCACGATTTTCCAGACATATGTCGAATGATTTGTGCAAAGCTGTCCAACTTTTTTCTCAATGCAGAGATGTGCTTCGACCAAGATAAGTCATGGTTCATGGTGACTCCGAGAAACTTGTAGTGGGTTACCGAAGGTATATTCTTGCCATCAATCATGACGGGGTAGCAGGCCATTGACTTCCGTGTAAATGCCATGGCTACACTCTTTGTCGGTGAAAGCTGTAGTCCACTATTTAGGTCATCATCATCATCAGCCTATATTAATGTCCACTGCAGGACGAAGGCCTCTCCCTGCGTTCTCCAATTACCCCTGTCTTGCGCTAGCGTATTCCAACTTGCGCCTGCGAATTTCCTAACTTCATCATCCCACCTGGTTTTCTGCCGTCCTTGACTGCGCTTCCCTTCTCTTGGTATCCAATCTGTAACCCTAATGGTCCACCGGTTATCCATCCTACGCATTGCATGGCCTGCTCAGCTCCATTTCTTCCGCTTAACTAGAATATCGGCTATACCCGTTTGTTCTCTGATCCACACCGCTCTCTTCCTGTCTCTTAACGTTACTCCTAATATTTTTCGTTCCATCGCTCTTTGTGTGGTCCTTAACTTGTTCTCGAGCTTCTTTTTTAACCTCCAAGTTTCTGCTCCATATGTTAGCACCGGTAGAATGCAATGATTGTACACTTTTCTTTTCAACGACAGTGGTAAGCTCCCAGTCAGGATTTGGCAATGCCTGCCGTATGCACTCCAACCCAATTTTATCTTTGTGTAAATTTCTTTATCATGATCAGGGTCCCCTGTGAGTAATTGACCTAGATAAACGTACTCCTTTACATACTCTAGAGGCTGACTGGCAATCCTGAATTCTTGTTGCCTTGCCAGGCTATTGAACATTATCTTTGTCTTTTGCATATTCATCTTCAAACCAATTCTTACTCTTTCTCGATTAAGGTCCTCAATCATTTGTTCTAATTCGTCTCCATTGTTGCTGAATAGAACAATGTCGTCTGCAAACCGAAGGTTGCTGAGATATTCGCCGTTGATCCTCACTCCTAAGCCTTCCTAGTTTAAGAGCTTGAATTTCTTCTAAGCATGCAGTGAATAGCATTGGAGAAATTGTGTCTTCTTGCCTGACCCCTTTCTTGATAGGTAACTTTGTACTTTTCTTGTGGAGAACCAAGGTAGCTGTGGCATCCTTGTCGATATTTGCTAAGATATTCACGTATGCCTCCTATACTCCTTGATTACGCAATGCCTCTATGACTGCTGGTATCTCTACTGAATCAAATGCTTTTTCATATTCTATGAAAGCCATATAGAGAGGTTGATGAACTCCGCAGATTTTTCGATTACCTGATTGATGACATGGATATGATCTATCGTAGAATATCCCTTCCTGAAGCCAGCCTGTTCTCTTGGTTGGCTGAAGTGAAGTGTTGTCCTCATTCTATTGGAAATTATCTTGGTGAATATTTTATACAATACTGAAAGGAAGCTAATGGTTCTGTAATTCTTCAATTCTTTGACGTCTCCCTTCTTATGAATGAGTATAATGTTGGCGTTCTTCCAGCTCTCTGGTACACTTGAAGTTGTGAGGCATTGCGTATAAATGGCCGCTAAGCTTTTCAAGCATGATATCTCCTCCATCTTTGATTAAATCTACTGTTATTCCATCTTCTCCAGCAGCTTTTCCCCTGGTCATGTCTTTCAAGGCCCTTCTAACTTCATCGCTAGTTATACAAGGAGCCTCTATATCCGGTTCATCACTATTTCGAATGAAAGTACCTTGGCTGTTTCGGGCACTGTACAGGTCAGTATAGAATTCTTCCGCTGCTCTTACTATGTGATCTTAATTGCTGATGACATTACCATGCTTATCTTTCAGTGCAAACATCTTGCCTTGTCCTATGCCAAGCTTTCTTCTTACTGATTTCATGCTGCGTCGATATTTTACGGCTTCCTCAATCTTTCCCACGTTATAATTTCGAATATCCCTTAATTTCTTGTTGTTGATCAGTTTTGACAGTTCAGCGAAGTCTATCTGATCTCTTGAGTGGGACACTTTCATGTTTTGTCGTTTCTTTATTAGGTCCTTTGTTTCTTGGGAGAGCTTACCTACTGGTTGCCTTGGTGCCTTACCTCCCACTTCAATTGCTGCTTCTGAGATCAGCCTAGTTACGGTTTCATTCATTGCCTCTATGTTATGTACATCTTCCTGTTCTAAAGCTGCATAAAGTCGCAATACTATTTAGGTATTGCGACGTTATTGCCACTGTACGCTGTAGCTTCGTTTGTACTTGTAAGCGCGTTACGCTCGTGGTCCATATAGAGATGGCATGTGCGTACGCAGAGACCAAGACTGCGCCTTTGAGTTCTGTGACGAGTCCAACGAGAACAACATTAAATAAGGTTGGGCTCAGTACACCTCCTTGAGGCACCCCACGGTAGATGGATGGTTCCTTGTATGACCCTCTAGAGCTGTCATAAATATCGTTCTCTTTTGAAGATAGCTGGCTAGAACATTGCCAATGCACCCTTGATATCCAGAAAGAAAGCAGCCGTCAATCGACGGTGACGTTTCTAATGTTCAAAAGTCGTTACTAGGTCAATAACGCTGTCGATTGACGGCCTACCCTTTCGGAAACCTTTCATCACGTCTGGATATATATTACGTGGCTCCAAAAACCATTCAAGGCGCATCAAAACCATCCATTCCATGGTTTTTCCTACACAACTGGCAAGCGCCACTGGTCTGTAGGAAAGCATATCTTGGAGTGACTTGCCTGGCTTCAATAGTGCCACAATCTTGCTTGTCTTCCAATGTGCAGGCACAGTTCCTGAGGCCCAAGAGAGATTATATAAAGCCAGAAGCTCTTCAGTCACTCGAGGGCCAAGATGGCGTAGGGTAGAATAAGTAATGCCATCAGGCCCTGGCGCATTTGAGTGTATTGAAGAAGAAATCGCTGCACGTAGCTCTTGCAGCGTGAATGGAAGTCGAAACGATCGTCCACTGTTGGTGGAGCGCACCTGAACAATGGAGATACCACTGTTGTAGAGCCGGAGAGATGCAAGGAGATATCTACCGGATCTCCTTATAACTGCGCATCTGATTGATAGCCAAAGCTCGGAAGGGACGTCGTTGTTGTGGAGTAGATGGCAAGGCTCGTACAACATGCCATATCGTGGACAATGTTTTTCTTGGGTCCCGGATGGTGCAAAAGGACCTCCAACGTTGTCTCTCGATCTTTTCTAATTGCTTTGAATTTTCTTTTGCACATGGCGTGACGTCCTCAAGTCTGATATCAATTTAGTTCGCCTGTATTTACTCTCGGCGCGACGACGGACTGCCCGTAAGCTCTTCATATACAACGGCAACGGCTGTTTTGGAATTTGATGTTGCGACGATGCGTGTTGTTGCGTGCATTGCTGCTGTGATTCGCTCTTCGGTCTCTTTCGGAGAAACTATACAGCCGCAGGACTCTTCCAGTTTGTTTTGAAAAGCATCCTAGTCAGTGCGTTGCGCATGAGGATTTAGGAGTCTCGTAAACCATCTCAATTGTACATAAGTAGGTAGGTGATCCTGCCGTACGTTTCAGCATCTGTGCACCAGACAGCAGAAGATGAAAGGCATCGTGAAGTGATAGCTAAATCCAGACAGCTGCTATACGTTGTGCCACGGAAATATGTTGGTGAGCCGTCTTGCTGGAGCACCTTTGAATGCAACCAGCGTTATAGGGGTTGAAAGAGGCACGCCGGCTTTCTGCGCCATTTGTTTGTGGTACCCGACCTCCCCTTGGAGGCGCAGATGCAACCGTCCACGCGGTTGCCAATGTTGTACCTGGCGGTCCCTCGGGACAAAGGATGCTGCACCAGTAGACGTGCACCTGTAGAGAGCTGTTCACGCTTCATAGTTTTCTCGAGGCCAGGAAGCTGGCGACTAAATCCACGTTACTTGGGACTAATATACGAGTAATTACGATTCTTATCTTCGGCCGTTCAACCACCCAGAGCTGATGGGCGAGACTAGTTTTGGAACCACAGGCTGCAATGCGTGATTGGCCTCGTGCGTCGCTAAAGCGGCAATGTTTTTTGAGTGTTTCCGTGAATCACCAGCGCCCGCCCGGAATACGAGGAGACCCGGCGCCCACTGTGACACACAAACAAGGAGCTCCCTTCGAGACGACAACAGCGGTCACCCTCCCTGGAAATGGCAGCTTCCGCGATGGCCAGTCTCCGCACCCTGACAATCTGACCGTCACGGAGAGGCCATTCATTCTTGCATGGGGCCATCGTCCAACATTTCCGTGGGAACAGCATCGACGTTTGGTTCCCAAGTTGCCACCCGCGGCTTGGTATGCGGGGGCGATTGAGGAAAATTGGAGGCAGAGCCCACCGGAACGGTGCCACATCATGGGCGGGATATTACCATCTGGTTGAAGATTGTAATTGGCCGAGAAGAACTACAGTTAGGTTCCTCAACAAGTGAAAGGGGAAATTAACTCCATAAAAACGGAGCTTGAGTGTTGTGAGGGACGCTCAGACATGTAAACGCTAGGAAATGTAGAGGCTTGAACAAGTAGATGCTCGGACATGCAAATACTCCAGCATGTAGTTGATTCTAAGATCATGGAGTCCTTCTTGTAAAATACCTTTTCCATTTGTATATAAAACCCTTTTCTGATCTCTTGGACACCTCTCTGGACCTCTTATTCTCCCGGCAACTGGCACGGCACCATCCATGGAACCTTCGTGACCACTCTGAACTCCGACTTCACAATACCGGGCAGCGCAACGTGAGGCCAACTCCTCCGCTGCCCTCTCCCGTCTCATCGCGGTTGTCCGCGTCACGGCCCCCTCGCCTTCATCACCACCGACCAACGGCCCGCGTGCGCAGGCCTGCTTCCCTCCTCCCCTCCCCCCGCACGCTTTCCACTGCTGCGGGTCAAGTACCATGGAGGAAGGAAAAGGTCGCAGTTTCGCCCGAAAGGTGAAGCATCGATTGCGATAGCAAGGTAGTGGACAGCTATACGAAGTAAGGATAGTAGTTTTTTGGCCGTATCAACTTTAAACGTAGGCATACTAACTAAATTACCAAGCATGGTGTCACGCGCGCACAAACATGAACGCATCTCACTCGAGGACCGCAGAAACTCGCTGTCAAAAGGCTTTGTAAGCGCGGCAGCAGCAGCGAGAGAATTGACCTTCGTCCCGCAGCTAGCATCAACGCGAACGAAGCCGCGAAATCACAGCGCAGGGAAGGAGGACTCTACCCCAGCCGTAAATGGCTTTTAAGATTCAGCCGGCCGGGTGGAAGAGTGCGGCGTAGCACGCGGCCTCCCCCCTCCCTGCCCTCCCCCCGAAGCCTTGCGGAGCCTTGCGGCCCGGCGTGCGCGCGCGGTCGCTCGGGCGGAGCTGAGTAAAACGCGCCCCCCTTCCTACCTACCTATTGACCCTTTTCGCGGAGCCGTTTGCCCTAGAGGAACGAGATGACGCTTTCGGCGGCGCGCCATACGTTGCCTCAGCAAATGCGCGCGAATATGAAACCATTACTGCTTCTGCCGCCCTGCTACTGTGCGATCAGCTGTTGTAAATGCAACTGCGTGTTCGCTAATGCACTGAGCCCAATTAAGGCTGCAAAATGTGCAACGATAAAGGGAGCACGTGTGCGGTAGTTAGCTGCAAAAAATATTGATTCGCATATTAAGGAACGGAATCAACCAGTGCTACCGCTGCTACATAAGAACCTGCCTGTGTTGTCGGCCCTTTGCGATGCACAGCTTTCCTCGAGGTTAAAAAACAACATAATTCATCCCCCAGCGCTGTATAGCTCACCTCCAACAAAAGGACTTCAACTCCGGAACGTCGGTACTTAAGAGTGAGTACCGCTCGTTACAAAAGGAAGTAGGGCCACTTACTTGAATAGTAAGTTTATCGCACGTTATCTACACACATCCATGCCTACTCGCACGCAGACTTCGCCCACCCTATCGCCAACGTATCAATAATAAGTGAATGGGCGCACACTTGAATCAATGTGCCGAAGCATGAGTGACGGCGACTACACCAACAAGACAGGAATGTTGGAAGCTAAACGTTTCGTGACGGTACACACAGTAAGCGAAGGACTATCGATAATACGTCTTTGTTACAAGCTACCACAAAGCACAGAACATTTACATTCTAAGTGTTGTGCGTAGCAAGAAGAAATCTATCACAGCCGAGCACACCCGCGAGCGATAGCCGCACCGAGGAACTTTACTGAGTCAGAAACATGACAAGCCACTGCTTCAAAATGTTTGCCAAATAAAAAACGAAGAGCACACCAATCCTGCTTAATTCATGAGTGCAAAGTTTGGAATACATTTCTCGCCCCGCTTTTAGTACAAGCACCGTATACACTGCTTGCGCAGTTTGGACCAGGCCTAATGACCTCTAAAAGCACTTACATCTCCTCTAAAGCTGTGGCCAAAGCTTCGTGTCATCCACACAGTCACCGTCTACGACATGCGTCGAAACGGAGGTTCGCTGCCCCGCACCGGGGTCACGCGCTTGCATTGTAAACACGGAGGCAACGGAGGTACCTGAGGCAAGCAATAGACGCGTAACCACCTGATAAAACATGGCAGTGCCCACGGGAGCGCCGGGAAAAGGGTCAATAACGAGCGTTACGCGCGACTGGAAAATAGCGCGCTTCTGTGCCAGTTCCTGCCCTTGCGTGCGCGAGATAGAGCCGCGATCGTTGGCTCACCCTCGCACGCTTTCACTTGCACATAGAGCATACGGCAGCGCGGCGACAATTTTATCGCCCGTGTCTTTTATACTGAACCTCACGGCGAACGACAACGGCGACGCTGACGGTAGAAATTCGCCTGGAGTGTCCATATAATTGCTATCGCAATAAAAGATAGGAGCGAGCATCGCGGAACGCGATTGAAGCCAGCAGGGTCGAACACACCCTTTTGAAAACGTCAGAGCACGGAGGATACGTCCGAGCGTGCGGTAGGTTTTGGTAATCTCGGTTGATATTTAACAGAGGAGCTGTTTAAGCCGACCAATCGCCTCGCGGAGCGGCGTGTGCTTCGCCTCCTCTCCGTGTAGTGCACATGTTGCCTTGACATGGGACGTTAAGGAGAGGCAAGGAGAGCATGCGCGCGGCGCGCGCAATGCTCGGGAGATGGAAAGAAGAAATGAGAACGAGAGAGAGAGAGAGAAAGAAATTGTAGCAGCACCAACGAGGCAACGCGCAGAGCTGCTGCCGACGCCGCCCACGTTTCCCCGTGTCTTGAGGGCGGCTGCTAGGGGGCCATCGCCGAGCGGATGCGCTTCGCATGGGCTCCGCGTCTTTCGAACTCCAGCGACCGGCTATTGCCAAGTATCGAGCACCAAACCTTCACCGTTGACGCCGGAATTCGTCCGGCACCCGGAGGACCCATTTTTTTTTGGCAAACCCACGTTTTGTTCTTCGTGAAGTACCACCTTCGAAGACAGGCTCACCGGCAGCCGCGCTAAGCCTAGCGCCGGCTTCGCCGATTGATCTGCCGACGCCGACCACCACTCCGCCAACATGGATATGGAAGTGGAGGAGACCGAGCTTTCCCCTGAAGAATTTCATCAACCTGGCTGGATGCATGCCCATAAGGTCCTTGGACGTGGAAAAACTACGACGAAGGTTGCCGCCGGAGCTTCTACGGAGGCAAGTACAACAACTAAGGAGGCCAGCGCGTCGCAAACAGCGTCGCAAAAGAACAACGTCCGAAAGATCGAAGCGTCTCACACAGCTGAGCAGCGCAGGCCGCGTCGGCGCGCACCCCCGCCGCGGATGCCTGCCAATGACTACAAAATCGTCGTTCGTCCTCGTGACGGACTAAATATTAGCGTCTGAAGTGAAGCTGAAGTCGCCGACAGTATCAGAAAAACACTACGTTTTCCGGATGCCACGACTATCACGGATGTGGTTCAGGTGAACCGAGCACAGAACCTTGTCCTGGTTTCAACACCGGATGAAGGGCGTGCAGAAGCCTACAGCAAACTGACAGAGCTGCCGCTTGGAGGAAAACTCTACAAACTAAGCCCCTACATCACTGCTCCAGACAATTCAGCTAAAGGGGTTCTACATGGCATCCCCGGGTATGACACGCAAGCAGATATCATAAGCAGCTTGCAAAACAATACACCCAGAGTACTGCACGCTTGGCGTCTGGGCACCACTAACTCTGTTATCATCGTCTTCGAAGGACCAATGGTCCCCCCTTACGTGAGGTATAGAGGAACGCTTATGCGTTGCTTGCTGTATAAGAATAAAATTGAAGTCTGTAGCATCTGCCGGGCTATAGTCCATCGCCGGGACATATGCCCTACACCTACGGTCAAGAGGTGCCAAAAGTGTGGACAAGACAATCCTCTGGAGGAACACGAGTGTGAACCGAAGTGCGTAGTGTGCGGAGGCCCACACATGGCACGCTCCAAAGACTGTAGGCGACGTTTCACTACTCGTCCGTTTATCCGACGACGCCGACTCCAACAACGGCTGACACATTTTACTACACAACTAATCCTGGACCAGGGAGGACCTCAAGTGAGACCCAGCCGCTCCAGGGAACAAAAGCGCCAGGAGTCGGACACTGGACGGAGCAGGAGCCGCTCCTTCTCCTACCCGCCGCTGCCGACCAGGCAGAGGTCTAACTCCCGACCCAGGAGCACTCAGGTGAGCTGGGCTAGTGGGCCTCCCAAACAGGCTGCAGTCGAGGACAAAAAAATGCAAGCCCTGGAGGTGCGAATCGCACAGCTAAGTGAAATCATTTTACGGCAGGAAAAAGAAATCTCCCAGCTAAAGCTATTACAACGGAATCAGGAGCCGAAAACCCAGGTCGTACCTAACCTTACTCAGCCTGCGGCGGTACAATCTGATACTCACAGCCCTACCCCACAGGCACAATGTAGCCAGGTTGATAACTCACCTCCGCCTAAGCGTAAGGCCATGGAAGCTGACCGCACCAATAATTTCGAAGCTAGACTCACTCTGTTGGAAGCCAAATTTGGAAATTTTCAAACGAGCTTTGCGCAATTAGTGGACAAATTACGAACCTTTGTTCAAAGAACAAATGCGCGGCTTGATAGCACGCCTACGCAATTCACCGCAGTTACACGTCAGGGGGACTCTGCACAGTTATTTCAAGCTTCTAAAACTACTAAACCATACGGCCCACCATCGGCCACCCCAACACCTCGCCCTATACAGGTACCATCCCAAGCTGCGCTCACTTGCCCAATTTCTTCTGCGCAGCTATACGCACCTCCTACTCATGACACAACGCCTTAACTACACGATTTGGCAATGTAACTGCCGGGGGTTCCGCCGCAGGCGAGGGAACCTCCAACAGTTCGTTGCCAGCAGAGACGCCCCCGATATTATTGCCCTACAAGATGTCATGGGAGAAGCGAAACTAGCCGGCTACAAATCTTATAGCTCAAAAAACGCTACGTATAGCACTAGTACAGCCGTATTAGTTCATCGCAACCATCCGGTATTGCAACACACCTTTGACGAGGACATGGGTATAGCATATGTTTTGTTAGAACTCATTCCACGTAAAACAGGCGGTCCCAGTCTCTTTGTCCTAAATATATACAGTCCTCCAAAATCTCGTGCTCACCGCTTTGGCACACTCTTCGCCGAGACACTCCAGCTCGTGCAACACAGCAGTCTCTTGATCGTGGGTGAATTTAATGCTGCCCACATAGGCTGGGGATACCTAACGTCTACTCCCAAAGGCAAAGACCTCTGGAATCAGGCACAACAGCACCGCCTTACTCTAACTACAGACCACAGCTATCCCATCCCACTCGCATTGGTACAAGCACAACGAGGGACACAACCCCAGACCTAACCTTTGTTCGCAACATTCCACAATGGCAATGGCAAAATTTAAATTAAACCCAAGGTAGTGACCATTGCATCATCCAATCACAGATACAAGCAGGCCCAGCCAAACCTGTAGGCAAGAAATGCCGCCTCACTAACTGGGACAGATTCCGTGCATACAGAGACCAAAACGCTCCAGCTCATATAGATATTCTAGACGAATGGACCTCGACACTAATTGGAGACATCTCCTCTGTCACGGAGGAGGTCCCCGAGTCTGCCGGATTTGGGGTGGTGGATTCCCATCTTCTCCATTTATGGCAGGATCGCAGCAGCATTCACAGCAGATGACGCAATCAGCGACTAAATAAGAAACTGAGGATTAGGGTAGCAGAGTTGGACCAACAAATAGCTACATATGCCCAAAAGCTGACTTCCCAACAGTGGAATCAAATTTGCGACGATATGCGAGGGCAGCTTAGTCTCTCTCGTACCTGGCAGCTCCTACGCTACATTCTAGAACCGGCCACATGTAAATCGGCTCAACGAGAAAAGCTCCTTCGCTTAGCTCATCAATTTCAGGGCAGCAATGATGATCTATTACAAGCCCTCCAAAAACATACATAGCTTCCCACCCGTCCAAAGTTCACCCCGACTACACAGGTCCCGCCATGGATGCTCCCATCCTTGAGGCGGAAGTGAGGGCCGCGGCGCTTCAGTTAAATGCCAAATCTTCCCCAGGAGCAGATCAAATCACCAATAAAGCTCTTCAAAACTTAGACGATACCCCCATTAAGCCTATAACGGAATACATGAACAAATTTTGGGAGAAGAGCGTGCTCCCACAGCAATGGAAACATGCAAGGATTATTTTCATACCCAAACCAGGCAAAACCTTATGTTTAGAGAACCTCCGCCCCATTTCGCTTACCTCCTGTTTAGGAAAGCTAATGGAGCATGTTGTTCTTAATAGACTCCGCAACTTTGTCGAAGACAACAACCTGCTTCCCCCCACCCTCATCGGGTTCCGCCCGGGGCTGTCGACTCAGGACGCCATGCTGCGTATTCGGCATGACGTGCTGGATCGAATTTCTGCGGCGGGCACTAAGGCGATATTGGGGTTAGACTTGACAAAAGCCTTCGATAACATTACGCATACAGCTATTCTTCAATCGCTACATCAGCTAGGCGTGGGGCCGCGCACTTACTGATATGCCAGAGACTTTTTACAGAACAGGACAGCGGAGATTAACTTTGGTGATCCGCGCTCGAACACCATTCACTTAGGAAGTCGAGGGACGCCACAAGGTTCGGTTTTGTCGCCTTTTCTATTTAATCTGGCGATGAGAGGGTTATCTCCTCTACTGTCCCAGATCCCAGATCTCAAACACAGCATCTATGCTGATGACGTCACCCTCTGGGTATCCAAAGGAAACGACGCGCACATAGAAGAAACCCTGCAGCAGGCAGTGCAAATAGTTGAAGACTACGTCAGACCTAGAGGACTGGAATGCTCGCCACAGAAATCAGAATTACTTCTACTTCGAGAGCAGCGCGGCACTCGGGGTGCTCGCAGCCCCCAATCAAAGATCAGAATCTTAGTAGGAGGGAATCCGATCCCAGAAGTCCCTACGATTAGGATCCTGGGGCTTTATATTCAAAACAAAGGACGGAACGCTGAAACGCTAAACAGGTTGGAGAAGGCGACACTACAAACAATAAGACTCATAAACAGGATTACTAACAGGCACGCGGGCATGAAGGAGGCCGAAACTCTCAGACTTGTTCAGGCTTTCGTGCTGAGCAGAATTACGTATTCTCTGCCATATCTACGCTTAACGCAAGCTGACAAGTCCAGGGTAGAAATACTTCTACAGAGGGTGTATAGGGTGGCTCTCGGCCTACCTATACGCACCTCCACGAAGAGGCTTCTCGCGCTAGGACTCAACAATACGTTAGAGGAGATGGTGGAGGCCCACCTCACAGCGCCATATGAGAGGTTGTCGCGAACTACAGCTGGTCGCTATACTCTTTCAGAAGCCGGCATTCGTTACACCCCTACCATAACCCCCAAAACCAATATATCGCCAGTTCAGAGAACACATCTCAAAATTTTCCCCATACCTCGTAATATGAACCCCACCCATCACACCGAAAGACGAGTGGAGCGGGCCAAAGCCCTGCACACCCGATTTGCAACTAATAATAAAGCAGCCTACGTTGACGCGGCCGAGATCCAAGGACGCCATGCTTTTTCGGTCGTGGTGATAAACTATGTAGGGCAAACAATATTGGGAGTTTCTATCAAAACCACTAACCCGGAGGAGGCGGAAGAGGCGGCCATCGCGTTGGCCATAGCCAACACTCCCAATGCTTTCATTATCAGAGACTCTAAATCCGCTATTCGCAATTATATTAAAGGACGCATTTGCCCCGCTTGCTAATAAAATCCTTGCCCAAAACACTAACTATCGCACTATCCAAATTCATTGGGCCCCAGCCCACTCCTCACTTCCCGGCAATGAGGCCGCCCACCAACAGGCTAGAGCTTTCGCCTCCCGAGCCCACGGCCAGCCCAGGTCGGAACGGAGAATGAGACCGAGGAATTTGGGTGGTCGACACGAGACCGTATGGTGACGTATAACGAAATTACGCAATATTATAAACTAGGCAGACTTATATACCCTCCAGCTCACGAATCACTAACCAAACGGCAGGAGCTCATCTGGAGGAAAGCTACAGACGGGTTCCTTCCCAACACCGATTTTGTATTCATACATTTTTCCAACAACCTTTACGCCGCAGTGCAAGCTGTGCAGAGCTCCGCGGGCCGACCTGTTCCATATACTGTGGGGCTGTCCAAATATACGTAACCGTGGTAGTCCACAGGGCTTGTAAATTACCACGATACAGCAGTGGGAGGCCACACTGCTCAGCTCCAACCCAGAGGAGCAGGCCTGGTCACGGAGCGGGCAGAGGCGGCCGCCAGGGAGCAGGGACTCCAGGCCGACTAACCGCCGTCGCCTCCCGCATCTGAAGAAAGCACGAGCCTCTGGTTTCAAATAAATGTTCTGTCCTCCTACTCCTCCTCCCCGTGTCTTCGCGTTCGAACGCGCACGGTGTCCGTGACTGCAGCAGGCGCCTCTGGCGGCGGCTTGGCAGGTTTCGACCAGCCACGCCCCGGCAAGTGTGGAGGCGCAGCTTTCCCGTGACGTCACCGGGGAGATAAAGCTCGCAGCCGCCGCGACGCGGCAGAACTCTCGTTAACTCTATGGCGAGTACATGTACCCGAAAGAAGATCCGGACACCCGAAAAAGAAGCCGCTCATATTGAAGAGCGTCAAGCGGCCAAGGGAGAATCTGCCCGTCGGCGGCAAGCCGATTCGGAATACCGTACCTAGCAGAACTTAGGATTTTCTAGCAAAAGTTAGCCAATCCTAAAAAACCTGGAAGGAAAGCTAGGTTGATCACCAGCTCCGCTGTTTACTCCAGCCTTGCACCACTACTGCAAGCTCCCCACGTTTTTCAACGCGATAGCGTTAAGAGGCCTGTGTCGCGTCGGCGTCCGTGGCGGAGAAAAATCATCCCCAACCACCCCGACCGCGCAGGCCCTCCGCGAGGCGCAAGGTGTTAGCGAAGGAGAAAATTATCCCGAACCACCCTGACCGCGCAGGCCCTCCACGTGGTGCAGGGTTTTGATGAACAAAAATTGAATTTCTCACAGTGAAATCCGTCAGAAAAACGGCAAAGTACGACTTAGCCACAACCTAAAGACATGGTGGCGTCGTATTGTAATTTGAATGTAAGAGAAAACATAATTCTGGTACAAGGAAACTCAAACACAATCCCCTTTTCCAGCATTTCTAGCACACCAACACGGAGCGCTCGGGTAATTTACTTGCAAAAATGCCATCCAGATGCCGCTCGCATCCTCGGCAGGTTAAATTGGGACTTTGCCTGCTTGTTTTGGACACGCGCGCGCGTCGGGGCTATGGCAAACAATTATTAAAATAATAAAAAAGGTGCTAGGGCCTTCACATTTTATTATAAGACGACTTATATTGCCCCTGAAAAACTTCTTCTCCGCAATGCATTTGTGTCTAAAAGTGAAGGCGACTTTAAGGAGATCGGTGTAAGCTTGGTCTATGTAAGCTGGCTTTCCCACGTTCTGTGTTGAGGTGAAGCCCACTGAAACAAATATGCGATGCAAACGGGGCCCGATAACGCTATCGCGTTCCACTCTTAGAGGCGAAGCTTAAGCGCCCTCAAATTGTTTTTTCGTGTTTTTTTTTCTTTGTTGTCTGTAGACAGTGGTTGCTACTCGAAACAGACACTGTGAATAGTGATGCGTAAGCACACTTTAAATACTTCGTAGCTCGGTGTAGAGCATGTTTCCATTTTATTTGTTAGTTTTGATACCCATTCCATTTTCCTTCCTCCATTGCTATAGGAAACCACATGTCTCGTGAAATCTCGATTCTTGCTCTGTCATATTGATCTCCACATGACAGGTCACGTGCTGGGCGGACACTGAGCAAAGGGACTGGCGGCACGGAGCGTTCGCTTGCCAGTGCTGGCTGCGTGACGTAATTCTCTCTTCTTTTTTCTTCCTTCATGCCCAGTATGGTGAGCCATCGCTCTTAGATGGCGCCGCCGTCCTGCAGCGAAGTGTGTGGTGTTCGGCGAGAATGCACGAGCAGCAGCGCCAGTACTAGCACCAGGAGCAGGTCGCAGCCACCGTAAGAAAAATTGGGGATGGTTCCAAAAGAAAGCTTAGCTTTAAAAGATGTTGTGCCCCTTACATATGAAGACATCATGCCTGAAAGTGTTAATTTCACGCACAGGAAGGGCTGACTATGAAGAGTGCTAAAAATGGACGCGGAGTCAGTAATTTCGTTTTTGGATTCTGTGTTTACACGTCCTATAATAAGATTATCTACAATCAAAGAATTATTTTCACGCGACTAGAATAACTCACCAGCTCTAATACCGCAGTTGCTAGGATGCATTACATACATGTCATACATTGTTCGAGCGATACCGCTCTGTACTACCACGTTATATTTACAGTACGTGACTTCGCACGTTTATCTGTGATAAATTTGCGGAAGATGCAATTTGGAGACTTCATTCCGCGTCATGTGTATTAGTTTTCATTTATTGCTTAGAAAGGTAGCGGTGCGAAAGAGAGACTTGCATGTCATTCAACAAATGTAGTCCTTGGAGGTTCAACCCGCAAAAGAAACTCCCAAAAATCATTAGAAAAACTTATAATTTGTCGTACAAATGTTCTCAATGCATTGGGTTTCAGCAAGTATGCAGTAAGATATATCAAAGCATTTGAATTGATGCAATAACGCCACCCTTCGTTGACGTTCTTCAAAGCCTTCGCAACCCTACAGGTAAAATCTCCAGCGATCGCATTTCTGTTTGCGGAACCCCTTGATATGGGTTATATTTTCGTAGTTGATGTATAGCGATACCGGATTGTCGACAGTATATGTTGGCCATGGTTTCTTCGTAGGCAGTTCTGGTACCCTGTAAAAACGAGAGATGCGAATTACACTCACCATATAAAACGTCATAACACCACATGTAAACTAAAAGGAACAACGTAAATCAAAAGTGACGTCCTTTGCAGCTTGTCGTTAGTGTCAAGTTTTCGTAAATTTTGCAATAGGGAGTATACACGTGCGCCATCATTCGCATTTCTCTATTATTTCTCAGACCTCCTATTATTCTTCAGAATAAAAGAAAGCACACTAAATAATGAGAACATATACTACTAGATGGTTGCAGCAATTTTCGAAAGAACCACCGCTACTTAAGAGGACCCTCGGCGGCTGAGATGATGAAGTCGTTGCAGTAAACATGGCATACCAAAAAACACATTAAACTGACCAATGAAGTTGATGATAGAGAAAATTTAGAGGTACACCAAATCGAAAGGCTACCTACTACGCAAAAGTACATCGCAATCTGAACCACAAACGATGATGAACAGTATTCAAAAGTGGCCTCTGGCGTGGCTGTGGACCGGCCGTCGGGATTTACCTCCGAAGATGATGATGCTCGTAGCGGCTGTGATGCGTACGAGGCGAGCTTCGGATACGGTTGGTGTTGATGAGTCACGGACACCCACAGCTGAACTCCCGAAATCGAAATAGACAGGCTAAGGCCCTGCTGGCGCTTCGAAAACAGCTGAGCGCTGCGTGCGTCCCGATAGAGGTTAGAGCCCGCGATGCAAATTACGACCGCTTAAACTCTGCTTCCGGGGTTCTGAAATTCACTAACCATATTGGTCAGTGAATTTCAGCAGCAGGAGACTCGATGCTTGCCGACCCTCCTGCTCGAGTCTCCTGCCGACCCTCCTGCTCGAGACTCGAGCAGGAGGGTCGGCAGGAGACTCGATGCTTGGTCCCGACGACCGATGGCTCCACTCCCGTACCTAGAGTTCTGACAAACGCCTTTCTTCCGGCTGACACTTCCCCGTGTCTCCCCGTTTCTAAGCACTCTTCTACCTTCCATTTTTTAACAGCGGAGCTGTTTAAGAACTTGGTTGCGCTGCGTAGCGCGAAAACTGCCCCTGGCCAATCACGTTACCGCCCGTTGCCTAGCAACCACCTCGCGGAGCGGCATGTGCTTCGCCTTCTCTCCGTGCCGTGCACATTCTGCCTTGAAATGGTACGTTGAGGAGAGAAAAAGAAAATGAGAGGGAGAGAGAGAGGAAAAAAATTACACCATCTATCCATAGGCGAACCCTGAGTAGTATGCGAAGCAGCCATGGTGTCGACTCAAGGTAGTTTTATCAGCTGTATAAACTTGGACATGCAGCAGCACCAGCAACGCGCAGAACTGTTGTTGACGCCGTCGGCGTTTTGCAAGGAACGGCGTTCGCACCGAACGCGCGCGGCGTTGGTGACTGTTGCCGGTGCCTCTGGGCCGTCTACCATCGCGCCTCTAACCTAAGCTGCTTCGCATTATCGTGCGCGGAGCCGGAGGTGTTGCCATTCGTTGCGCAATCCGGAGAGGAGTGTCGGAGAGGAGAGGAGAAATGCCGAGAGGAGACGAGATGAGACAAGGAGAGGAGGGGAAGGAGGGAGGAGAGGAGACAAGGAGAGGAGGGTGAGGAGGATGCGCATGCGCAGTAGGGGTGTGGATTCCGCACGACGGATGGATGGACGGAGGGAGTGGCATAGCCCCGACCATAAAATGCTTCGCTTCTAAAACAAATTGTAGCAGCACCAACGAGGCAACGCGCAGTGCTGCTGCCGACGGCGTCCGCGTTTTCGCGGTTCCCCGCGTTCGCGCCGAACGCGCGCGTAGTCCGTGACTGCAGCCGGCGCCTCTGGCGGCGGCTCGGCAGGTTACGACCAGCCAAGCCCCGGCAAGTGTGGAGGCGCAGCTTGGCCGTGACGTCACCGGGGAGATAAAGCTGTTGACTCTGTGGCGAGTACTAGTAGCCTTGACATGGAACGAGCAAAGAAGATCCGGACACCCGAAGAAGAAGCCGCTCATCTTGAAGCGCCTCGCGCGGCCAAGCGAGAATCTGCGCGTTGGCGGCGAGCCGATTCGGAATTCCGTGCCTAGCAGCACTTAGCATTTCCTAGCAAAACTTACCCAAGCCTAGTAAAACCTGGAAGAAAAGCTAGGTCGATAAGGAGCTCCGCTGTTTACTCCAGCCTTGCACCACTAGTGCAAGCTGCCCACATTTTTTTACTTGCGTCTCTATTCTCTATGTCTGTGTCCCGCCTTGTTGTTGCGGTTACCTCAAAATAAGCTTTGTCTTATGGCGAATTCCATTGGGAGAACAGGAGCAGGGCGCCGCGCAGTGCGGAGTCGGGTGACAGCGCAGTGAGAGCAGGGACACTCGACCCGCCACTGGAATACGGCGTGCATTCAGAGAGCAGGTGGGAGGGGGACGTGTGAGGAGAAATGTACCATGTGACTAAAGCAGTCTAACCATTCTGGGCAGGAGAGCGGCAAAACACGCGTGATCGTCTTGTAATCTGTCGGGCGTAACTGTCACCGTTCGCGGCCACGTACTACATACTTTTGTGCAGCGCCGACGCATCCCACAACGTTTCCGCCTGCGAAGATCATCTGAAACTTCAACTTGAATCTGAAGTTGAGCTCCAGCAGCTTTCGCTGCTGTCACCGTCGAGCGTCTGAAGCACTTTAGCAAGGCGAAGACGCTTTGTTGCCGCTGTCCCCCGTACATCCAACGAGAAGCAAGGCGGACTAGAAATGCCAGGATCTGTCGCTAAATCGCTGCGAAGCTCGCTCGTATCACCGACGTCAAAAACAGCGGTGCCAAAACACCAACTACGCTTGGCTGCCGCCATTGCCACCGCGCGCGCCGGCTGAAGCAAAATAAAAAGAAATGAGGAGGATATGACGGTTTAAGTCACGTGACTTCCTCCGTACTCCGCTTTTCACGCGACAGCAGTTCGGACTGCTCCCGGCTGCTCTCGGCGCAGCGAAACTGCTCTTGTTCTACCACTGGATGACGGCTCTCCCACTCCTGTTCGACCACTGAAACACCTCGCCTCTGGAACGAGCACTTTCAGCGTCTTTTGAGTGCTCCTGTTCTCCCAATTGAATTCGCCATTAGTGTCATCACTCCACACCTCTCCGCCACTGTCGTCTCCTGATTGGTGTCCACCTCTCGTGGCAGCTATCGCTTTTTCCTCTTGTCTTCTTCTGCTGTATCACTTCCAACCTGATTGCGCAGGTATCACATGAGTTACCCTTTTAGATGTTTCTTCTTTTTTCATTTTGTGGAAAAACAAAATGCAGTTGCATTCGAAACAAATGTTTCGCACAACGCACCTGTTAACAAGTACAGACGACGAATTAATGAGGTGATGACTGGGGATGTGGAACTACCGCGCAAATACAATGATTGACGAATAAGAAAACTCGACTGCAAGAAAGAAAGGAGTAGCCGGCTTTCCTCTTCTACCTGGGCAGCGTCCATACATGGTCCATTGCAAAGTATGGCGTGCGGCGGTGTGGTGTGTGGGTGGGGTGGGGTGTGCAGTTGCGAACATGCACTACACCCATTTTAAGATTGTGGCTAGTATCATCTACAAACAATCTGCTTTACCGGAAGCCATTTCATGCTTACATCTACTCTCAATTACGGGAGAGCCAGCAATTTTTAGATTCTGTACTTCCTAACTATGGTGGTCTCAAGGGCTATAATATTGGTCCTTCGTTATTACTGCATACACTAATGGCCTTCCGAACTGCTTGATTGTCTTTCGTGTGCCGAAGCCACCAGGTCATTCGTTTCGCATAAATCACTAGATACGGTAACTTCTGTTTTAAGTCAGGAACGCACGAATGTAACCGCATCATGCCTTAAAAATAACTTAGAGCCATCCCTTTAAAAGGAAGTATGTTATTTTTTCAGCCAACCAAAGTAATTCTTCCGAAACTTCTCCCATATATGTACTTAAATTCTCACAAGACTCTGCCGACTAGCAGCCGCGCTCTTCTTGTCGTCGAACATGATGACGAATTAAACTTCGATTCCACGTCACACGCAAATAATTCCGAACGGGTTTTTACACGTAGGAACGATGGAACCTAGCTTTCAAGACGCAAACACCAGGAGAGAAGTAGACACCGTGTCCGTCTACTTCTCTCCTTGTGTTTGCGTCTTAAAGGCTGGGTTCCAACGTTTCTACAAGTATGTACCAACAGGCCCAGCAAAAGACTCTTTTACACGTAATAGGAGTTCTTTTGAAAGCTAGCCTCTATTTTCACATGCGCATGCTCATGTCCCTGTATTATGCTTTTATCCACAGTCATTCAGGCTATTGCCTACTTTCCTCGCTATTAACTTATCATACTCATATCGCACATCCCTAATGTCTGCCGAATGAGGCGCTTAGAAATATATCTTGCAGTCTTTGGAATGCTTCCTCTGCTGTTATCTAAAGGGAACTTCAGCGTCGGTATTTTGTAGCAATGCCTTTCCGGTAATAATGCCTTTTCGCGCTTATCGCGCTTTGTCAGTGGTCGGAGCGACGGTCCGCTCGCGTTATCAACGGGATCAGCGGGCCGTGAGCGGTGGATGATAAGACTAGTATAGAATAAGTCATAAGGCATCGCTACAAAATCGCAGCCCATATGCTTCTTTTACGGGCCTTAGTTACGCATAACGCGTGGGTTTTTGTGTACCGTATGTTAATAAATAATGGCCTTCATCAGATTATGCACGTACGAGAGATTATGCGCGTACGGGACACTAAAATTTGATATCTCTAAAACTACCTACTTGCAAATTTTTGTAATATTTTGGGTGATTTAACGGTTGGTTCTTCAGCTAGTAAACTTGAGAATTCATCACCTTAATAAAACTATTTCGCCGGTATCTTCACTCAACCATAATTTACTCTTATTATTTCTTAATCTTCTATGGCGCTTTATTTTCCATTTACATTCTTTATGGTAATTTATTTTTTAAAGTCTTTCGCGATGTAGCCGTTTTATACTGTGGCGAATGAAAGTTCTGAATGTATCTGCGCATGCACTGTTCTTGTAATAGATTCACCTGTGCGTCATTTTAATCTTCAGCAGTACACCCGCCGTGGTTGCTCAGTGGCTATGGTGTTGGGCTGCTGAGCACGAGGTCGCGGGAACGAATCCCGGCCACGGCGGCCGCATTTCGATAGGGGCGAAATGCGAAAACACCCGTGTACTCAGATTTAGGTGAACGTTAAAGAACCCCAGGTGGTCCAAATTTCCGGAGTCCCCCACTACGGCGTGCCTCATAATCAGAACTGGTTTTGGAACGTAAAACCCCATAATTTTTTTAATCTTCAGCAGTACAGACTTAATGATTCAATCATTCATATATATGCTACTGATCATGAGAAGGTGACTTACAGGAGAATCAAAATGGCTTGGATTACATATGGCAGGCATTACCAAATCGCCACTGGGAGCTTACCAGTGTTGTTGAAAAGAAAACTGTACAATAAATGCGTTCTACCGGTGCTAACATATGGGGCAGAAACTTTGAGTTCAGCAAGGAAGCTAGAAAACAAGTTATCGACCGCTCAAAGGGTGGTGGAACGAAAAAAGTCGACGTTTATCCCGAAAGGCGAATCATCGATTGCGATAGTGAACTAGTGGGCAGCTGTACGAAGTAAGGAGAGTAGTTTTATCGACCACATAAACTTGTGAACAGTCATACTAACTAAATTAACAAGCATGGTGTCACGCGCGCTCAAGCAAACATGAATGCATCTCACTTGATGACGGCGGAAACTCGCTGTCAAAACGCTGGGGTTAGTAAGTGCGGCAGCAGCAGCAGCAGTGAGCGAGTTGACTTTCGTGCAGCAGCGTGTCGCTACAACGCGAGCTGAGCCACGCAAAAGAAGTGCACGGCACACTGTGCCCTGTCGCAGATGGCTTTCAAAATACAGCGCACGGCCGCCCGGGCCGCCCCGAGTAGAACGCTCTCCTCCCAGAGCGGTCACAGAGCCGCTATCCGACGTTACGGATCTTTCGGACGACACGCGTTCGGCTATAGCGGCTTCCCCTCACCTTCGCGCCCACTCACGCTGTTGCTCACGCCGGCGCTCTTTCCGTGCACGTTCTGCTTCTTCAGTACGGACTATGCGCGTCCTGGCCATAGCAAGACCAAAGTAATACTGCTGATAATGTCGCTGAAGCGATGTAGACGTCACAAGAAAGCGAGGCACATACATTGGGGGGTGCAGAATGACGTTTTATTATTCCGCCATCCAGTCCGGAGCCAAGGAGCACCGCCGGCGCGCAGCAGGCTACCGGGGGGTAAATTTTGTCGGTGCGACTTTTTTCTATACGCACCCTTCCGACCGACGCACGTACTTGCCCGACGCAGTCCTTGCCCAAGGTTAGTTACCTAGGTTATGTAGGGTTTAGTTAGTTACTACCTTGTGGCTGGCGCATCATAGCCGTAGTCGCTCTTGCGCGATTAAACCCTACATAACTAACTTGCTCAAGGTAATTTTTAAGTATAGTCTGCATATCTATTAAATAATTTGGGTAATCTTATTTTTTATGAGATTGTTGCGAATATTTTAAGATTGCCTGATATTCTTTAACATAACATCCATTTTTCACCTGTGCTAAGACACTTTAAACCGATATATATCCACTGCCGAAAATTGTTGTTCTACGCGTCGTTTTGTCCGCACACGCGATCCGCCAGAACCTCGCATATATACAGCTTCGCTGTAAAAATATGCCAATACCACGCACTTTGCGAAACGACGTAAGAGAAGATGTCTGTGCTGTTTGCTTTGATTGACGGTAATTGGCAGCAACGTTGGCAGTTTTGGCAGTGCTTCGGCCTTTAGTGCAATCCGAGCGTGGTGAGCTGATCTTAAACGTTGCCTTGGGTGCGCCACTACTGTTTGTCTGCGTAGTACACAGAACACGCAGCCGGACGTCGTTGCTTGAGACATTGTTCTGCGCCATTGTTGATAACCTCCGAGAAAGTTAGCACTGAAATTGCCTAATGCGGCATGGCATATCGCATCGTGGCAGGAGTGTTAACTTTAATATAGTAATGGGGCTGCAGGTGCGAAAACCACAATCTGGTTATCAGGCACGCCGTAGTGGTGGACACCGAATTAATTTTGACCCCTGGTGTTCTTGAACTTGCACCTAAATCTAAGTGGACGAGCGTGTTTGTATTTTGCCCACGTCAAATGGCGGTTTCCGCGGTCGACATCGAACCCGTGACCTCGAGCAACGCCATAGACGCAAAGCGGTTGCAAAGCTTTTATTCACCTGTATAGTGACTGCGTTGGTTCTACCTATTCTCTGCCTCTTCTCCCTACCTCCTCTCTACCATTCTATCTACCTCATCTCTGGATGGCCGCACGTTAGCACAAAGGTAAGTCCTTCTGCAATGCTTTTGCAGGGGCTCGCGGATAACTACAGCCGTGAAGACGGCATGGTTGCGACGCCCAGGGAGTTCCACAGCCCACTGTACGACGTGATGGAAATCTCCAAATGAACTTCTCGCGTCGCCTTTCCTATCTGCCACGCTCCATCCTGCCAAATTATATGCACACGCTGAACTACCTGCCGACGAGGCGTGCAAGACAGCAGCACCAGCAGCAGCGGAAAAGTCGAAGGAATAGGCATGGAAAGCATCGTTTCAATAAAAAATTGGGAGGACGCGTAAAGGGCAACTCCGGCGATTTTTTTACCATGTCAAGGTAATGGAATATTTAGGTTCCCGAGACCCTCCTGTGACGCGCCTGATCGGAGAATTGCTCCGCAAATTCGAAAATAATTTTAAATAAGCAAAAAAGCGCAAAAACGAAACCGAAACCTTACAAAGCAGCCGAGCGAACCTCTCCGTGTGACGTCACGAGTGTACCCCCGGCGGGGGAGGCGCGCCACGCATGCTGGTCTCGCCCGCGGTGCGAACGAAACCGGCGAAGGGCAGACGCTCATCTGATTCGTGACCGCGCCGGACCTTCGGATGAAATTGTAAGCTGCATCACCTCTTCGGAACAGTAACAGCTATGATTCTGATGAATTCAATAGCCACGAATCGCCGTTCGCATTCGACCCGCCACCACGAGAGCCAGCGCCTATGCGCAACATATCGCGCTGCAACATGAAGACCAAGCGTAACTCTAACCACTGATTTTATACGTGCTGCTTGCTATTTTAGGTGTCCTACCCCTTCTCAGGGATCTGCTTGACATACTCGCTGTAAGATGTGGAGGACGACTTTCCGAATTTGTATCCCGCAAGCACGCAGCTCACAGTCCAAAACACCGATCCGGTGCATTTGTTTACAGCTGCAGGTACATCGACCGCTCATCGTTCGCTTTAGATATAATGCTAGCCGCTCATCAGTGTCATCAATTAATGTCAGAACATAGCAAAACACGCCGATTTTGTGCACGTAAGCATAATTGCGCGTTGCATCTGAGTTGCGCTGATATAAGCGACCACACACCTTCGAAAACAGCGAGCGGGAGGCCATGGTACGGGAGCGCTGTTATGCTGCCTGCTTATCGTTCTTCGTATTCTCTTCACGCACACAATGTGTCCCATAAGTAGATACAGACGAGAACTTTGCGCGTATGATCGTTCATTTAGAGAAAGCATAGTTTTCGCGCGGAAACGACGATGTGACCCCATTGGCAGCTGAACGAGGTTGTTGTTTACGATGCGGTATTGAAGGGGGTATCCGCTTGCTGACAATTTAGGGTATACGAGGCAAACAGTGCACTTTGCAAGCTAAATAATGAGTCAGCACAACAATTATTACGTAAAAATATACCCATGTACGTAGTCAGATTTAATTTACGGAAGCGCCGGTGAGTGCGACTGGCCGCCTTCGAGAACGGCAACGTACGGATGTTGATAGCGCGTCATGTGGTCGCTAAAAGTTTTCTGCGTGTGCACTGTACGAAATGAGGAATAGTTTATTCCAAATCCGTATGGTCAAAACTGAACTACAGAAGCAGTTTTCTTCATCCTAATAGCTTAATTAACTTCAGGTCAGTCGCTCAGGTCCGCCAGTAGTAGGTGCACGAACTCGGCGACTGTGTTATAGGCTTAACCTTGGCTGAACGCGATCGGCATCGGCTCAAACTGCGTGTGCGGATGGCGAGGGCTGAAGTTCGTGGAGCCAACAACGCAACACCATTTACCACCCCCCATCACTTGCCCGCGTCCACAGGAAAGAAACTTCTCGCGACAGCAACTTCTCATGCCAAGCACTCGCTCACGATCGTCGACTCCTCCGCGCTCTCGTCGCTGTCGTCTGCATGATCCCCGCATGCTCCGCGTGGAATATTCCTGACGTCACTCACAATGTGGCCTGTAACTGAGGAGGAGGTAAGGTAGGGTATTCGAGGCAGTTAATTAAATTCATTTGTAAAAAATCTGTGCAACTCTCAAACCTGCTTTTTTGAGGACACTGACGGAATTGTGCAGAGTAACGTACCCTGCGAATTTCATCGACATCCGTTGACATCGAAAAATCACCGGAGTTGCCCTTTAAGCTTCCATTTTAAGAGTGGAACGAGATAGCATTCAAGGATCCCTGACTGCTACTCATGGTTCCCGACGACTGCAGCTTATGCAACCGTAATGGTTACTGGCAAACACTGGCGGCGAAGGCTGTCCACGTAGGCGAGCTTTCTTGTGGAAACGCGGCCTTTTGCCTGGGTCGATCCCGGAGATGGTGCACAACCGCACCAAAAAAATTACATCATTTTCCGGTTTCCGTATTTGTTTCGCACTTTTAATATTTCAGTCTGGGAAGATTTAACATAAACGGCATGCGCTGTGGGTGTTTTGTTTCATGACATTTGTTTGCGGATTGTCATTCTCAAAACTCCGAGGAATAGCTTTGCCAAGAATGCAAGACAAGGTATGAGCTACACTAATGATAGAATGGTGTGGCATACCTAAACGTGGTTGGGGATGATTTTCTCGGCCACGGGCGCCATTGCCGACGCCGGATTTTCTGCAACATGGGGCCCTAAACGCTATCGCGTTAAAATGGAGCTGGGCAGGCCATGTAATAATACGTACGGCTTATAACCGGTGGACCATTAGAGTTACAGAATCGGTGCCAAGGGAAGGGAAGTGCAGTCGAATATGGCGGGAAATTAGGTAGGATTATGAAACGAGAAAATTTGCAGGCGCAAGTTGGAATCATCTGCCGCAAGACAGGGCTAATTGGTCATCACTGGGAGTGAGTGCACACATAAATAGGCTGATGTTAATAATAATGTTATTCGTTACATGTTTCTGTTATACTGTGTAAGTGTTTGTGCTTTTCTCTGGCTGTTCTCTAGTATGTCACACTTCTACTGCGGCCACTAATAAATTAACTGTACGAAATTCTTATGAGGTCCTGATTCATCGTTATAAACTGTCACATGCCATCACAAAGTAGGTGATAGAATGAGTCCAAGTACTATTTACTCGTTGTCATTGAGACAACAGGCTCAGTGTTATCACTTTGAGACATCGTTTTGTAAAACCTTTCCGTCCTTGTTACTTCGGTTCTAATCACAATAAAGGCTGCCTGACAGACTGAGTGAAAACAAAAGATGTTTTCACGGGTTATTTTCGTATGAGGAAATCGTCTGTGATATCTTTGCAAAACTAGCACCGTTTTAGTATTGTGGACTCCCTGCACAAATTTTCAGTCGGGACGGCCTAGACGCATCCGACACAAGTGTCCAAAAATTGTCGGCCCTCGTCAGCAATGGTGGTCATCAAATGGGTCCAAAGCCCCTTCTTATTCGCAACATCTGACATATTACCGTATTTACACGTAAATAACGCGACCAGGAATATAACGCTAGGGGGGACATTCAGGGTCTCAGAAAAGTAAAAAAAGATGTATACATATTACATTTATAACGCGAACTGCTGTCACAAGGAGACATGAAAGGACGCATAAAAGCAGGTTCCCCAGGGGCCTGTTTCATAGTTACTGCCACCAGCCGTCATAAAATAGGTGATAGAACGAGTGCAAGCACAATGTACTCGTTGTCACTGCTGATGTGTTTCTCAGTTTCAGCGAGGACGGCGTCGTCTTCAATGCCACAAAAGTTATTGTACAGGCAGCACTTAAGAAATTTCCGAGACGAAATAGAACACGGCAAAGCTTCCACGCGCTGAGCGATGATCCACCGCATGACTTCAAAGACCGCTAGCGAGGCAAGCATCCACAACAGGGCTAATCGTCCTGCTCAAGATTGAGATTATTACGCCGTAACCACACTGATGTGGCACTAACAACGGTCTAAATGAGAAGAAGACAGCGCCAAATGCAAAGTGGTAACACACAGCACACCCGCTCTTGCGCGAGGGAAAGTGGCAGTGCTAGAAGAACAACGTGTATTATTTGTATCGCTAACCCGAATATAACGTGAGGCCCATTCCGATGCCAGACATTTCCTGGGAAAAAGGCTCTGGTTATTTCGTACAAATACGCTAATTAACCAACCCACTCTTCGAAGCGTCACATGATGCCGCACTCACCCTGTCTCAGCGAAGGTCTTCAGCGCCGTCAAGACAACTTCGGACACAACAGCATCTTCAGCATCGAAGCGGTCGTGGTCAATAAGAGGAGCTCCGAAGATAAAGCTGATGTCGGAACCGTGCGGTGACCCCATCCAGGAAGGAAACGGGTTTTTAGATGGCTTGTGACCAAAGACGTAGGAGTACAGGGTCTGACCACGCTCCACATGCTTCTCTGCCGTGAAGTGCATGGGGCAGATGAACGTGGAGTCGGAAAGGTAGTCAACATAGCCGCGCCTCAAGGACGCTTTGTCCTCAGCATCACCTGTGTACATTTCCAGCATCCCCGCAGAGTCTATCTTGAGCCACGAAAATATGTTCTCCTGCAGGTAGTGTCTAAATCTTTTCTCTTCCAGGCCTTCCACATCATCTAGAAGCAGCTCGCTTCTGAGGGGATACATGAGCGCTAGCGCGCCTTCGTCCTCAGTGACTCCTAGGACGATGTCGACTGCATGAAAGAATCCCTTGCTGATTGCGACGGTGGGTACCTTCGGCAGAAATTCGTTGTGGTATGTTGGCAAGAACGGAAATACCTTGGGCGCCAGGGCTTCGCTTGCCGCGAGCTGGATTTCGTCGGCGCTCTTGGTCCTCAGGCAGTCGATTACTGCTTCCGGGTTGGAAGCCAAGCTACGGTCGCCACCCGAACAGCCTACAACTGCGGCAGCCGTGTCGCCTTTGCTGATACTCTCATGTGTGGCATCAAAAAAATCCAAAGTGTGCAAGTTTCCGCTCATCATGTACGCCCTCTGGAAGAGACCGCGGCTCATGGGAGACAACATGTGCGCATGGACACTCATTGCGCCTGCACTCTCTCCAAGTAAAGTAACTCTGGATGGGTCCCCACCGAACTCGCGGATGTTCTCCTGTACCCACTTTAGAGCCAGGCTTTGATCCATAAGGCCCATGTTTCCAGGGGCTTCTGGGCTGTTTGCGTTAAGGAAACCCAAAAGTCCCAGCCGGTAATTCATTGAGACGACGACGAGGCCAGTCTTGGCAGCAATTGCAGTCCCAGTGTAGTTCCCATAGCTCGCGCAGCCGGTCGTGAAGCCGCCTCCGTAAATCCACACTACCACTGGCACAAGGTCTTCGTCGCACACAGCTGGACTCCAGATGTTCAAGTGCAGGCAGTCTTCTGTGTATTCGATCTCACTGGCCATGATACTGCTAAACCGGACCTGCAAATTAAGACAGAGCCCATAATTGAATTTCTTTTTGTCGGGCAGGAATACCAGCGTTTCTATTATGAACACACCACAGCACACCATTCATCGTAAATGTACCACCCGCTTCTTGGTAGATCGCCCGTTGTAGTTATGTGCCGTAGTATGGAAATCATAATCCTTATCAACACGCGGTGATCCTCTCAAAGAGATAGTTGGCGTTTATACGATATGTAAAAACCGTTTTTTGGCCAATTCCCTGTTGTGGGCACGTGCCATAGTATGATAATCATCATAATAATCAACATTTGCCCATCATCTGAAAGGGATAGTTTGTGTTGGCACGAGAGTAGCATATGTGCGTTTGTGGCCTAATGATTAGAGCATCTGATGGCTGTGCAGACGGGTTGCAAGTTGCAGTCATGGCTATGCCGTTATTCACACTAACCTACCATGTTCGACATCTTTAGGTTTGAAGGTACGTCCTGGCATCCACTAAGCAAACAGACGATAAAGCCAAGGAATCCATGCACAGCAGTGCACTGATGCGATTAGCATCCTTAGAATACTTGAAACCCTTTCCGTGAGCTATCTATCGGCGTCTCTAACTGTCTTACAGCTATCTGGGGCCACTGGGTAGTCGAGTGCCTAATGGGTAGAGCATCCGGCTGCTGTGGTGAGGGAAAACATGGTGTGATGAGTAGTGCGCGACACAATGCGGTGACTTTTGTGGTGCGCGACACGGTGCGGTGATGCGCGACGGTGATATTTGTGGTGTGCGACAAGGTGCGTTGCATTTCAAACAAGAAGCAGACGACAAGGAGAGCGCGCGCCGCTCTACCGCGCCGCGCCGAAAACGACGACGCCGAAGACCGTCCGGCGCGTGAACACGCGGCGCAAGAAAACAAATCAAAAGAAAAACCCAATCCAATCACAAAAGAACACGGAGCCTCGAGCACCCAATGAGAAGTCGACGAATCGACCAGAGCAGCAGAAAAAGGAGCCGCGCTGGCAGTAGGGAGAGGAGTTCCAGAAGCAACACCAGGACAAGGTCGGCCACCGGATCGGGAGCTGAAGACGGCCGTCGGGTTCCGGACCCGAGCCACCAGGACTTCACCCGGCCGGGGCCTCCTGCCAACCCGTTCCTGGGAGTCGCCACTCTTCCTGATCATAAACAGCTGCCCGAGGCCGGCAAGCGACTGTGCCCGTGGGCAGGACGGGAGCTGTCGGGCTACGGGCCCGAGCTCCACGACCAGCTGCCCGGCCAGGACGCCGCCGCCGTCAACCCCTGCTGCCAAGTCGCCTGCCTTCCCGGGCATCGCCACCCTGCCCGATTGTCAACTGCTGCTGCCCGAGGCCGGTGAGCGTCTCCGCCCGTGGGCAGAGCGAGAGCTGTCGGGCTACGGGCCCGAGCTCTACGACCAGCTGCCCGGCCAGGACGCCGCCGCCGTCAACCCGTGCTGCCGAGCCGCCTGTATTCTCCCACCGAGCCAGAGTTGCCACGCTCTGGTAGCCTGTACGACGTTCCGACAGCGACCTTTTGGTGAGACAAACAACGCTTCTATCGTCGTCTCCGCTTCGCCGCATAGAGACTCTAGTGCATACTCACACCGCAGCCTGCCCGAACTTGCCCGACATCAGTAAGCGTTCTAGCCACATGTGTGTTGTATTATGAGTTCTTTTTGAGTGTTTATTTTATGGGTTTTTTTTTCTCGTTCTAGTTACATTAAACGTCAAAACAGTTACAGAACCGCCAAAAAACATTAACACAAAAGAACCTGCTCATCACACATGGGTATCCGCGAATGGGACGTCAGGTATGGGCCACTCTACAGTGAACCTCATTGATGCTATCTTGGATCACTTGGTAAATGGCCCAGGGAATGTGACGCTCTTCAATGACAGAAATGTTCTTCGTATTATTTGCGCTGAATTAAATGATTTCATGAGTAATCAGTTTTAGATAGTTCGGCAAGCCAATTACTGATTATTTGTATGCCATACTATTTTTACACTTCTCTCTCCTGTATACATTCCTTCGGCCACGGGACCGACTTTTCTCGGTATAATACCACTAGCGTTGCGTTGAAGTAACTGACAACTATTTCTATCCTGCTGAGGTTTTCTTTCGGGGAGGAATCTTTTCAATCCTCATTGACTGTCTCTAGGTTTTTTTATTGTGCCTCTCCAACTGTGCAACAATGGAGAAATAAGCACTTCCCATTTAAAGATGTCTCGGAAGTAATGGCCGAACATATGAGATCGCACTGGTCATTGAGTTTAGCCCCAAAAATCCTATTATATCATTTATTTTACTCTGCGGAGTTTGATATCTCAGAGAAACACAGAAAGTTGTTTTGAAAAAAGACAGATAAGTCGGCCTTGTTGTCTCAAAAACTTCCAATGTAAGCGTGGTACTCCTACTGCAAGGACCACAGCGTTTTTTATAAGCTCAGTGAGGTATCACTCTTGTGATTTGGCTCGCTGCTGCTTCATCACAGATGTCTTTAGCGTAGCGCAACAAGTACATGAAGTACACTAGCGCCTACGCCAACGCATGTGTAAGCAAGAGGCCATTGGCACTGCCAAAGACATGGATTGTTTCCAGTCGTGACTGTTTCGTTTGTTTACCTAAGCTTTTTCGTTTTTCGTCGTTTTTTTTTTTTACTGTAAGCCTTCCTTTCCTCACAGTGTAGATGCACAGAGGTCTGTGAAGTGCAGGCTGTATAAGTGTAGTTCTTTAGCGCAAATAAATCTTTGTTCGACGTGGCGCTGCGTGTGTATCTTGTTGTTCCTCTGCATCTATGTATTAGTTAGCTGCACTAAAAGCCTTCATGATTAATCAGCTTTCTATAGTTCGGCAATCCACTTACTGATTGGAGGAGGAAATAAACTTTATTGAAGACAAGGGGAGGGGGGGGAGCCGAGGTCAGGCAGAGGGGGCTAGAGTGGCGTCCAGCTGGCCGCGACCTTCGCCACCCAGTCCGCCAGCCCGGCTTGGGTTTGAGCGTTAGTAGATTTTAGTACGGAGTCCCACGCCTCCTGTGAGGGAGCTTGCCGTAGCAGATTTCTTGGGGGAGGATTATTCCTACAACCCCATAGAATATGATTCTGATCAGCTGGATCTGTGTCGCAATATTTACATTTTGAATTATAGTCGCCTTTGGATAGATAAGATAGAATTATTTCTATGCCTAATAATTTTTGCGCAATAACATAATTTTTGGTATGAATTTACGTTCAATAGCCAAATAGAAAGATGGCTAACTTGTAATTTCTTTTTATGTGGAATGGTGTTTCGTCATTGTGGAATTGTGAAGTGAAATTGTCTTTACCTGCGAGCAAGCTGTCCGCCTGTTTGTTGCATCCAGAATTCCATCCCAAGGCTTCGCAGGCTTGGGCGGAAGAAATCGAAGTCGGCCCACCGGTGGCTGCGCGAATGGGATGCCCCGGTACTCTTCAACCTTTCGCCCCAGCATCTCGAGCTGGTTTCCTCTGACTCGCCCCAAGCGGGTCGTTTTCTCCACGTCGTACGCATGGCCGCAGCTCGCAGCCGCTCCCAACAGGAGCAGCAGGTAACCCCATGTCAGGCCCATTTCGCAGGTCTGCTCGTCACGTTGTCTGCTGCAGGTAGCTAGAGTAGGGAGAAATTGAAATTTTTCTCACAGCGCATCCTCCTAACTCTTCGCGCTAACTGAAGACTGCACAATAAACTAACTTTGCGGCACAGTCCCTTCTTCTACCTAAAGAGTAAACAGAAAATTTTCGTTCTTCAATTTCTGCAAGCTACTTTTCGAACAAGTCGCAGGTGGATACGTATTATAAATACGATTACGTGCGTAATCACTGCCAAAGTGAATACGATTTTTGTACTAAAATAAACTGACACCTAATGGAATGTGACCGTGTATGATCAGTGTATATAAGTACGCACGAGTGGTTCGAAGTAGCACATCGGAACTCTCTGGTATGGTATGATATTAGAACTATTTAGGCAATGCCATATGTCATTCCAGTAGGCTCAAGCTCTATCGCTTCATATTATTACTCGGGCTAATCTCCTGCAGGTAGTGAATACGTCGCAGCCGGAAATGCGACAGTTATCAGGGACACATTAAGGTTTATATCTACTGCTTCGAAGAAGGACAGGGGGCTCAGGAAGCCATTGGCCCAGACATCTATTACGCATTACAAAGACGTCACACCTTTTCTAAGCACGTGTGTCGCAAGACCATTTCCTTGTCAACTGCACGCCACCTTCACCATCGTATCACTGCAAGAAGGACTTTCGGCTAAAACTCATTGTTTATAGTCTGCCGTCGTTACTCCTTTGGCCATTTATACAGTGGCTTGTATGTTGTAGCTAAGGGAAGTCGGTTGATAATGGTACGTTCGGTGAACCCTTATGTACCGTACTCGAATGAGCCCTTGTGTTCAGAAAGATTCAGTCCTGCCACCTCTACTACTGTCAATATTTGCCAATAATATAAATACTTTGATCAACAACAAAGGCTTAGTATTGAGGACAGCATCCCAACGCATCCGGCTGAGATATGTTGCTGTGTGACACTGATGCTTGTAAACGACAGCTCCCAGCTTCGGGGAATCCTGAGTAAACATTTATACATTGCGTTGTTTGTCAGATAACCCGTTGTTCAAGATTATTCGGTGATGTATGGTACGGGGCTCCACACTTCGGAGTGTTGTTCTTTTTTAGAACCCACTGCGCTAGTTCCCGGCGCTCTTGCGTGGTTGAACATTACGATATAGTACACATTTGCATCAATATTCAAGACGTGCCCGACGTATTTCGGCATTCATTTCGTTTCCATAGAATTTGGATGTCTTCCCGATAGTGTCACCGTGTATTATTGAGGTGAGTGAATTCTTCCTAGTGAGCAAAGAAAAAAGTCGCAGCTTCCCCCGAAAGGCGAAGCATCGATTGCGATAGGAAATTAGTAGACGGCTATACGAAATGAGGATAGTAGTTTTATCGGCCATATAAAGTTGTAAATATTCGCTTACTAACTAAATATACAAGCACGGTTTCACGCGCGCACAGGTAAACATGAACACATCTCGCTCGATGACCGCGGGAGCTCGTCAAAACGCTGGAGTGATAAAGCGAAACAGAAGCAGCGAGCAAATTGACCTTCGCGCTGGCTCTTGCTTCAACGCGAACTAAACGTCGAAAGCGCAGCGCATATATACCGGCACGCGGCGAACGCACTTTGGCCCATCGAAGATCGCTTTGAAGATGAGGCTCCCGCGGGCGCACACTTCGGCCACGTCGCTGATCGCTTGCAAGATAGCTCCGTGAGCAGCAGCCGCGTAAGCAAAACGCACCCTCAGCGCCCCCTCCCCCCTCCCGCCTCCGTCGCCTCCTCCCCGTTCCTCGCGTGTGAACGAAGAGCGTGCGTTTCCAGCCGCCTTCTTCTCTCGCGTGCGCGAGATTAAGCTGCGGTTGCCGGCTCACCCTCGCAAGCTTTCACTCGCGCGCACGTCGCGCGGCGATGATTTTATCGCCGTTGGACTTTATACGGAGCATCACTACGACGGCGACGGTGACGCCGACAGCAAAAATGCGCTTGGAGTATCCATATAATTGCTATCGCAGTAAAGACTACGCAGCTGGAGCGGCATTCTTTTCTATATTGTTATAGTGGAGAGTACAAAGCTTTACTAACCAGCACGCTTGAATAATGAGCAACTTTTTATAAGAAGCAATGCTGCCAACGTGGTGAAATCACTCTCGCATAAGTTTTCTTGCAAGCTACAGCCAGACCAGAAAACAACCTCAATGCCTGACAAGGAAATAGCCGAGATATGCTATACATACTAAAACATGTGCTCAACATATGTTTGTGTGTCGAGCATATGGATATGCTCAACGTACGATCAACATATGAAAATATAGTGTGAGAATCCGTCACGTGGGAGGTGATATGCTTTCTTCGCCAGAGAGCTGAAATGAATAGCTAACAGATGGGCAAGTGCTCAAGCTGCAGTAATAACTGTGTTTTACGGTATCCACTACACATCCTGCTTTTTGTGTAAATCATCCTATATATTACAATACATGATAATATTGACACGTATACATGCTTATCTTTCATCGGTGGCCGCTTTCCACCGGCTAACAAATGTTAAACGTTATCGCTCGGCGCAGGACGCGCCTGTATCGGAAGTTTCTAGAACGTTATCGATGCTTCTTTCCGTTGCCTGTTTTCACCGACGCTTACGTTATCTGATTGTATGACCGACGCGAATTGTCTAGAACTTTCTGGAAGGCCCGCGGGCATCAGGGATTAATCTGGAACCTTCGATGACTCAGGTATAAAAGCCGACGCGTTTGCCGCTGATCAGATTTTCGATGATCGCCGACTGTGTTCGCCGCTATCGTTGTGCTTCAAGTGCAACTTGCTTTTGTGGGCACAGGTTAGCCCAATAAGTCCGTTTCGTCATTCACAGTTTTGGGACTGTTTTCAGCGTTACTAATGTGTGACATCTGGTGGAGGTGCTAGTGCGTTCATACACCGAACGCCCCCGAAAAGCCGAGATCCAAGCCCGAAACCAGAGGACAACACCAGAGTCGCCAAGGACCAGCGAGCTAGCCGTAGGCAGCAAGGACTTCTGCCGGAGTAAGGACTTCTTCCCAAGAAGACCATAGTGATCAAGGGCCAAGTCAACGAAACTAATGGCAGCCCCACCTTCCCCCCTCCTGCTGCAACAACCTCGGGAGCCACCAACCTACCGTGGATCGTCGGCCGAAGACGCTAAACCTGGCTGGAGACATGCGAGAGGACCGCGACGTTCAACAAATGGAGCGACGACGACAAGCTACGTCATGTCTACTTTTCGCTGGATGACGCTGCTCGCACCTGGTTTGAAAATAGAGAGACCACCCTCGTAACGTGGGAACTATTTCGTGAGAACTTCGTAAGGACCTTCACGAGTGTCGTACTAAACGAAAGGGCTGAGGTTCTCTTAGAAACCAGAGTACAATTGCCGAACGAGAATATCGTGATCTTCACGGAGGAGATGACTCGCCTCTTCCGCCACGCCGGACCTGACATGTCTGAAGAAAAGAAAGTTCGATTCTTGATGTGGCGTGTCAAGCAAGCGCTCTTCCCTGGATTGATACACAACCCACCCAAGCCTGTTGCTGAATTTGTTTCGGAGGCCACAACAATAGAGAAGACGCTTTAAATGCGCGCCAGGCAGTACAACCACCGTGCCCTGACCAACCACGCCGATGCTCAAGCCCTAGGTGCCGACGATCTGCGCGAGACTATCAGAGAGGTCGTTCGCGAGGAGCTGCAGAAGCTCTTTCCCAGGTCGCAGCCTCAAGTGGTATCTATCGCCGACATTGTCAAAGAAGTTCAACGCTCACTTGGAGATCCCGATGTGCTGCCTCAATCGCCGCAACCCCAGCCGGAAGCGCTGACCTACGCCGCCGTCGCCCGTCGTCAAGGCCCCCCTCCGCGCTCGCGGCAGGGCCCCGTAACGCCGCAGTTCCGCCGTCCACCGCCGCCGCCGCCGCCAGCACGCCCGCCCGTCTCCCAGCGTAGCTACCCGAGAAAGACAGACATTTGGCACGCCCCCGACCACCGCCCGCTCTGCTATCACTGCGGGGAAGCCGGCCATGTCTACCGCCGATGCCCATACCGCGAAATGGGCTTACGAGGGTTCGCCGTTAACGCGCCACGTCCACAGCTTGGCGAGCGGCCACGTGATATCGCCTGACTACATCGCCGGAAGCCAGTGGCAGACCACGACGACCCTCACGCTCGCCATCGCCAGGACGCTTACCTGTCGCCGCAGCGCCGACCATACACTGGCCCAGCCCGGGGCCGGTCCGTGAGCCCCTATCCGGGAAACTAAAAGCAGCAACCGATGGAGGTGCGGTTGCTGTACGACGCAATGCCGAAGATCCTCCGCCACCCACGAAGAAGATTCGCGAATTATCACGACGACATATCAGCACGCCGCCTAGCAACAGCCTTGACAACACTTCGCCGCCGAAAGACGACCTTCCGACGCGACGTAGCAGTAGCAGAGCAAGCCGACGCAGCCGTGATCAGACGCCACGAATTAACCGCAACGCCAGACGCCGGTCTGCCGATCTAGACGTGCTCATCGATGGTCATAACGTCACCGCTCTCGTCGACACTGGCGCCGACTATTCCGTCTTCAGTGGCGCGTTCGCCGCCAAGTTGAAGAAGGTGAAAACAGCCTGGCAAGGACCCGATATCCGGACAGCGGGAGGCCACCTAATAACGCCGACTGGAATCTGCACAGCGCGAGTCACGGTAAACAACCGCACTTACCGGGGGAAATTCGTAATCCTGCAGCACTGCTCCAGCGATGTCATTCTAGGCATGGACTTTCTAAATCAACACGGTGCAGTCATCTACTTAAGGTCCAAGACGATAACTCTTTCAATACCACCGGATACAAGCATAAGTTACCATGTCTTGAATGTGCTTGAAGAACAAGTCACCGTTCCGCCTCGCTCCAGCGTAATGATTTCCGTCGGTACCGAAGTGCTTGCAGACATGGAGGGCGTCATCGAGGGCGATCATCACTTACTGCTCGACCGCTAAATTTGCGTCGCTAGAGGCATAGCTGAGCTACGTGCAGGGAAAGCAAGGGTGTTGCTCACGAACTTCAGCCCCGAATACAAGCACATTAACAAGGGCACCACGGTCGCCTACATCGACGAAATAGTACAAGCCAGCAGTGCTTTCGCCTTCACGGATTCCAGTGCACCTGCAACGACGACTATAGTATCTGAACCAACTTTCGACGTCAACCAGAACTTTCCCAGGCATAAGAAAGAACAGCTAAAAGCTCTGCTCCTGCAATACAAGGATTGCTTCTCGTCGTCGTCAAAAGTTCGACAAACCCCTGTCGCCAAGCACCGCATTATAACCGACGAATATGTCCGCCCAATCCGTCAGAGCCCGCACCGAGTTACGGCGCGCGAACGCGAGTCCATAAGGCAACAAGTCGACGAAATGCTACGCGACGACATCATCCAGCCGTCCAAGACTCCGTGGGCGTCCCCCGTGGTGTTAGTGAAGAAGAAGGATGGAACCCTACGTTTCTGCGTCGATTATCGTCGCCTCAACAAGATCACGAAGAAGGACGTACACCTCCTCCCACGGATTGACGACGCCTTGGATCGACTCTACAACGCAACTTATTTTTCGTCGATGGACCTCAAAACCGGCTACTGGCAAATCGAAGTCGACGAGAAGGACCGGGAGAAGACGGCGTTTATAACACCAGACGGACTGTTCGAGTTCAAGGTCATGCCGTTTGGTCTTTGCTCGGCACCTGCGACTTTCCAACGCGTCATGGATACAGTACTGGCAGGCTTGAAGTGGCAGACTTGCCTCGTCTATTTGGATGACGTCGTTGTGTTTGCCTCAAGCTTCGAAGAACACCTGCGGCGCCTTGAAACAGTTCTTCAAGCAATCAAAACTTCCGGACTCACGTTAAAGCCAGAAAAGTACCGCTTCGCATATGAGGAGCTCTTGTTCTTGGGCCACGTCATCAACAAGTCTGGAGTGCGCCCCGACCCTCAGAAAACTGCGGCCATCTCCAACTTTTCTCTGCCCGCTGACAAGAAGGCAGTGCGTAGATTTCTTGGACTGTGCGCCTATTGCAGGCGCTTCGTCAAGGATTTTTCACGGATGGCTGAGCCACTGACGTATCTCACGAAGGCCGACGTCGAGTTCTAAGGGGAGACGCCGCAACTCGAAGAATTTGAAGAACTGAAGCGACGCCTGCAATCGCCGCCAATACTTGCGCATTTCGACGAAAACGCCGATACTGAAGTCCACACCGACGCAAGCAGCGTAGGACTCGGCGCCGTGCTTGTGCAGAGGACTGACGGACCAGAAATGGTTGTAAGTTACGCTAGCCGGTCGCTATCGAAGGCGGAAGCAAATTATTCCACAACAGAAAAGGAGTGCCTCGCCATCATCTGGGCTGCATCAAAGTTTCGCCCCTACCTCTATGGCAGGCTTTTTAAAGTTGTGAGCGACCACCACGCCTTGTGTTGGCTAGCTAACTTGAAGGATCCTTCAGGTCGCCTCGCACGATGGAGTCTGAGACTTCAAGCATTTGACATCACCGTCGTTTGCAAGTGCGGGCGAAAGCACTCTGACGCCGACTGCTTGTCTCGCGCCCCCGTCTAACCGCCGCCACAGGACGACCAGGATGACGACACTTTCTTGGGACCCATCAGTGCCGACGAATTCGCCGAAAAACTAGCGAGCCGACCCGGAACTAAGGAGCCTTGTAGACTACCTGGAAGGCAAGACCGTCATTGTGCCGAAGGTGTTCAGGCGAGGATTGGCGTCGTTTTTCTTGCAAAACGACATTCTTCTAAAGAACTTCTCGCCTCTCCGAGCCAACTACCTCCTCGTGGTACCCTCAGCATTGCGTCCAGAGGTTCTGCAAGCTCTGCATGACGACCCAACGGCTGGACCTCGGTTTTTCCCGCACGCTCGCGAGGATACAAGAAAAATACTACTGGCCTCGCCTCTCTGCCGACGTCGCCCATTACGTAAGGACATGCCGAGACTGTCAGCGACGCAAAACGCCGCCGACAAGGCCAGCCGGACTTCTACAGCCGATCGAGCCACCTCGCCGACCGTTCCAGCAGATCGGGATGGACTTACTGGAGCCTTTTCCGACGTCTACGTCCGGGAATAAATGGATCGTCGTAGCCACGTACTACCTCACCCGCTACGCCGAAACAAAAGCCTTGCCCAAAGGCAGCGCCGCCGAGGTAGCCCGATTCCTCGTTGAGAACATCCTCCTGCGTCACGGTGCCCCAGAAGTCCTCATCACCGACAGAGGTACGGCCTTCACGGCTAAACTAACTCAAGCCATCCTGCGCTAGAGCCAGACAAGCCATCGCCGGACCACCGCCTACCACTCGCAGACGAATGGCCTCACCGAGCGCCTGAATAAGACCATCGCCGACATCTTGGCAATGTACGTCGACGTCGAACACAAGACGTGGGATGTCATCCTTCCGTACGTGACCTTCGCATACAACACGGCCATGCAAGAAACGACGCACATGGCGCCGTTCAACCTGGTCTACGGAAGGAAACCGGCAACGACGCTTGACGCCATGCTACCGGATGTCTCCGACGAAGAAAATCTTGACGTTGCCACCTATTTGCAGCGTGCCGAAGAAAGTCGACAGCTCGCCCGCCTGCGCATCAAGAACCAGCAGAGAACCGACAGCCGACACTACAATCTTCGACGACGCTACGTCGAGTACCAGCCCGGAGACCGTGTTTGGATCTGGACTCCGATACGCCGACGAGGACTTAGCGAGAAACTCTTACGTCGCTATTTCCGACCATATAAGATCATCCGACGTATTGGCGCACTGGACTATGAGGTCGTGCCAGACAGTATTTCGCAATTACACCGGCGCCGCGCACGACCTGAAGTCATCTACGTGGTGCGTATTAAGCCTTTCTACGCCCGCTGACGAACTTAGGTCCTCTGTTGCTTTGTTATTTTTGTCCCTTTCTGTACGCGTGGTTTTGTTTTCGCTTTCGTGTTTGTAGCATCGGGACGATGCTTTTTAAGGGGAGGGTATTGACACGTATACATGTTCATCTTTTACCGGTGGCCGCTTTCCACCGGCTAACAAATGTTAAACGTTATCGCTCGGCGCAGGACGCGCCTGTATCGGAAGTTTCTAGAACGTTATCGATGCTTCTTTCCGTTGCCTGTTTTCACCGACGCTTATGTTATCTGATTGTATGACCGACGCCAATTGTCTAGAATTTTCTGGAAGGCCCGCGGGCATCAGGGATTAATCTGGAACCTTCGATGACTCAGGTATAAAAGCCGATGCGTTTCGCCGCTGATCAGATTTTCGATGATCACCGACTGTGTTCACCGCTATCGTTGTGCTTCAAGTGCAACTTGCTTTTGTGGGCACAGGTTAGCCCAATAAGTCCGTTTCGTCATTCACAGTTTTGGGACTGTTTTCTTCAGCGTTACTTATGCGTGACAATATACGTTATGATATGTTCGCGGCTGCCCTCGGGTGTATTCCGTTCGGCGTGAGCCGAAATGAGGGCAGTGCCTCTTGAGTGGAAGAAATGTGAAAATTGGTTTTGTCATTGCTTGCAATCTATGCTCAATTCGTATGCAGAACATATGCACCCCCACACAAGTCACTACCTAGAGAGCAGGAGCGATTACTCCGAGCTCCACAGGTTAATACATTCCCCCACCCTACCAGAAACCACCTCATAGCCCCTACACAATTCTCTCCGCAATGCTGGTTCTGCGCAGAGCCCGGGTCCCTCAGGCACATAGTAGGGGGTTGCGGAAAGGCACCACGCAATTTTCCGAACCTTTACAACACCAACGAGCTTTAGGAGAGAACCATGGCCAGCTCCGACCTCGAAGATCAGCAACGGCTGATTGCGAGGGCCCAGAACGTGGCCCGAGCTCAAGGCATTCTGGAATGAAGACGCCTCTCCAAAGCTGCATTTCCATAATAAAGATGTTTATTCTCTCTCTCTCTCTCTCAATACTTCATGTTATGGATTCTTCTGTTTTCCAGCTCTTGCCGTTTAGAGGCAAGTATATACTTATTACTTAATTGCCATTGACAGTGCAACGATACTTCTTTCTTTTTTTAATGTCTGACACCAAATTTACACTCCTTTAAATATTGTAATGAAGCCCAAGTTCTCTTTATCAGCGAATTCACACTCCAGAGCAAGTATCTCCGCTATATTGCCACGCGCTTGTGCCACTTGCTCCCAGAAAAAGATGAGGACGGTCTAGTTCACGAGCTAGCGCCTAGGTCTTTTGTCGGTGCTGCACTGCCCCTTCGACGACTCGGACTTACTATAGCGGCCTCTTTTAGAAAGCACCTGTAAATTAAACGTGAAATTTTTCTGGTGGAGGTCCTGGGTATTCTCAACCCATGCAACAGGCCCCTCCCAGCAGCAGGAACGCTAGACCGCTACCGGACCTCACGCCAGTAAACCACACCAGCCGGAGAATCCAGGGATTGGCCCCCGAGTTTGAGCCTTTACCTGAGAGGACAACAACATAGGCAAGGTAAGGATGCTACATCCGGTACTGCGACGACTAACCCTGCGACGGCTGCTCCGGTACCTCCTCATTACACGCTGCAAAAACCGCGCGTGCCAAGTCCCTTCCCTGGTAACCTTCTTGAAGACCTGGAAGACTGGCTGGCGGACTTCGAGCGCATAGCAGAGTCCAACGGATGGACCCACGAGGCGATACTTCGAAACGTTTATTTCTGTCTTTTTGGATGGTGCTCGCACGTGGTTCCAGAACTGCGAAGACGTCCTCACAACATGGCATGAGTTCTGTCGCAGGCACTTGGACACCTACGCCAGCTGCGATTGCCGAAAACGAGCAGAATGGGCCCTCCCGTCTCGCATTGAGAAACCCAATGAGAGTGTGGCTCTGCACGTGGAATACATGGTGCGTCTCTTCAGGTGAGCTGATCCTGCCATGTCGGAAGACAAGAAGCTGCGTCACTTGATGCGAGGCGTGAAAGAGCAGCTCTTTGGTGGACTCATTTGTATTCCACCCAGAACGGTTGCGGAGTTTCTCACTGACGCCGTCGCCATGGAGAAGGCCCTGCATCAGCGTTCGCACCAATACGATCGACAAGGGAATCTCTCCTCCGCTACCAGCGGCCTAGGAGCTCTCACGAACGACGTCGAGTCGCTTCGCGAGATTATTCGAGCGGTAGTCCGCGACTTGCTGCGACAGCTGCATCAGACGCAGCAGCCTTCATCTAACTTGATCGCTAGTGTCGTGCGTGATAAGTGCAGCATGCGCTCGGCGCACCACGCTACGAAGTCGGCACTTCAGGCCGCTCTACCAGTTCAGGGGTTCTCAGCTTCAAGCGAATCTCTACGCGCAACCTTCGCTGACGTTTTAAGATGCATTGTCCCGTCACCGGCGATACCTACCATGAGCGAATACCAGCGTGCGAATTATGCCGACGCATTCGGGCCGCCTGTGCTTGCACCAACGCCGCTACCTGCCGCCGTCACCCCGTATGCGGCGCTCCACTCAGCGCAGGCGGTTCCTTATTTTCGAGAGGCTCGGCCAGCCGCGCGTAAATCGGACATTTGGCGCATGCCCGAGCCGACGACCGCTCTGGTACCACTGTGGTGGGGCGGGTCATTTATACCGAGAGTGCCAGTACCGCCACCTTGGACTCCAGGGGTTTCCGGTCAATTCACCCCGAAACCCGTTTCGGACAACGGCCACCGGAGATTGAAGATTTTGTCGCCCGACAAGGCGCCAGTCGCGATCAGCCGTCACAAGACCATCCTATTCGGAAGGTGCAAGTCGGATGTCACAAGGACACTCTCCGATCCCTCGCCTGGAAACCTGACGTCAGCAACCTTTCGAGGCGAGGTCGCTGATGGTCGACGTGCCGAAGACCTCCAATCGAAGCGACCTCAGACCGACGGAGACTTGACGAGTCCGGTGTCTCAAGCTGGAGAAAACTTTTCCATGAACCTATACCTGTGCTGCTCGACGGTCGAAATGTTACTGCCTTATCGATACTGGCGCTGACTACTCGATTATCAGCGGAAAACTGTCAAGCCGTTTAAAGAAAGTCTCGATCGTCTAAAGTCAGTCAGACGCCAATCACGCAGCATCGGATAATTACTTGCGACGATGCACGTCCTATTCACCAGCAGCCGTATCCTGTTTCGCAAAAAGAACGCGAAGCAATTCAACGACAAGTCAAGGGAATGATTGACGATGGCTTCATCCAGCCTTCAAACAGTCCGTGGCTGTCACCGGTGGTCCTGGTAAAGAAGAAGGACGGCCCTCTCCACTTCTGCGTTGAATGAAGAAAGCTCAAAAACGTCACAATGAAGGACGTCTATCCATTGCCGCGCATAGATGACTCTCTCGGCCAGCTACGGCGAGCCGATTATTTTACCTCCCTTGACTTTAAAAGTGGGTACTGGCAAATTGAGGTAGACGAGCGTGACCTCAAGAAAAAGCCTTTGTCACTCCACATAGACTTTACGAGTTCTGAGTACTTCCGTTCGGGCTTCGGCAACCTTCCAACGCATGATGGACACCATGCTCGCCGACCTAAAATGGCAAACCTGTCTCGTCTATCTGGATGATGTGGTCGTATTTTCAGGCAGCTTCTCCGGACATCTTAAGCGACTGCGGCAAGTGCTCGAGGCAATCCGATCGGCTAACCTCGCGATAAAACCTCAGAAATGTCACTTAGGTTATGAAGAATTGAAGTTTCTTGGACATGTCGTGAGCGCGGAAGGCGTCCGTCCCGATCCCGAGAAAACTGCCGCTGTAGCTGCTTTTCCAACTCCTACCGACAAGAAAAGCGTTCGACGCATCCTGGGACTGTGCGCATACTACCGGCGCCTTAAACGCCATTTTTCGAAAATTGCTGCACCACTTACTTGTCTCACTAGAGACGACAAGCCGTTCACCTGCAGCTCTGAACAAGAAGCAGCTTTCGCTGAGCTTCGACATCGCCTGGCATCGCCCCCAGTTCTCGCGCAATTCGACGAGGACGCCGAAACAGAATTCATAGCTGACGCCAGTAACGTCAGTCTGGGTGCAGTGCTCGTAAAGCGGCAGGTAACGGTGAGAGGGTCATAGCTTACGCCAGTCGCACCTTTTCACGACCTGAGTCCAATTGCACTACCATGGAGAAAGAGTGTCTTGTCGTCGTATGACCTCTTGCCAAGTTTCGACCTTACCTCTATGGCCGCCCATCAAGGTCGTGATGGGTCATCACTCCTTATGCTGGCTGGCAAACCTAAGAGACCCTTCTGGACGACTGACACAGTGGAGCGTGCGCTTGCAGGAATACGACGTGACCATCGTGTGCAAGTCAAGCCGCACACACGATGACGCCGACACATTGTCGCGCGCGCCTGTTGAACCTGCCGATCAAAAAATCGAAGACGACAGCGCTTTCCTCGGCGCCATAAGCGTGGCAGACGTATCAACACGGCAGCGAGCAGACTTGTGAATTGCGCCCTATTATCGAACATCCAGAAGGCTGCAACGTCTCTCTGTCCCCGCAAATTGCTCGCGGTTTGTCGCCGTTTTGTTTACGACAAGGTCTCCTATACAAGACGAATTCTGCTGCCAGCAACAACACCTATCTTTTGGTCGTACCAGCAGATTCGTGACGAAATCCTGTTCGCATGCCACGATGAGCCTGCGTCTAGCCTCTTGGGTTTCACTCGAACCATTGCCAGGTTACGGAAATCGTACTACTGGCCGAAACTCGCCACTTCTGTTAAACGATACGTCCAAGCCTGCCGTGAATGCCAACGCTTAAAGCCGCCGAATGTAAAGCCTGCGGGATTGCTGAATCATATTAAGCCGCTTCGAGGGCCCTTCGATCACGCCGGCATGGACCTACTGGGCGCGTTTCCGTTTTCTACAAGTTGATAATCATCGCCACAGACTCTTTAACCCGCTATGCTGAAAGAAAGGCTCTCCCTAAGGGCACAGCTTCTGAGGCTGCACAGTTTTTCGTACGAAACATCGTACTACGTCATGGCGCCCCATCCTTGGTCATCACAGATCGAGGAGCGGCGTTTACGGCAGGCTGCTTGAAGAAGTTTTTTCAGCTGAGTTACACCACGCACTGAAAGTCGACTGCCTATCACCCTAACGAAAATGGTTTGACCGAAAGGCTTAACAGAGCGATGACCGACATGCTGTCGATGTACATAGACGTGCAGCATAACACGTGGGACGATGTACTACCCTACATCACTTTTGCGTACAACACCGCTACGCAAGAGACCACGCGCCCACGCCGTTTTTTCTTGTTTATGGTCGTGAAGTGCAGACGATGTTAGAAGCCATGCTACTATGTGACAATTCTGACAATCTTGATGAAGACTATGGGCGTTTGGGCAACAGGCCGACGAAGCACGCCAACTGGCTCGCGTGAACATCAGGAACCAAACAGTGTATTGACGCGCGCA
>NC_051162.1:27891260-28038820 GCF_013339745.2 Dermacentor silvarum | reverse complement strand
TACGAGCACTTGTCAGTTAAATAATAAATCGCACAGCTATAATTCCAGTCAATACAGAAATCAAGGTGAACACGGTTTCTTCAATAAGTTGTCCCAGACTGACGAAGGTGTTGTGTACTAACGATAAGCATTGGTGCACACGCTTCTCGGACAGCCTTTGGCAGTCCGGGGTGGTCAATCGAAGAGCCTAGTATACATAGCGAAAATCAGTCTGCACTCCAGTGAGCTATACATCCAGAGAAAACAACATATCTATTTGTGTTCTCCCTGTTGACTGCTCCTACTTTCTCGGCAGCTCAATCTTCGTACACCTTGCTGGTTTGGCACATCCCATTTGCTTAGCTGATTGAGGAAAGATACTGCATTAGAATGTTCTCCTTGTCGTTTGAAGTTTGCCCTAGATCAGTTCATTGCCGCACATCTATACAGCCGACATCACATGAAAATAATTTAACTTTATCGGTGACAATCTCTCCCATTTTTAGAATGTTGTAGTAATTTTACAGTTCAATGCAAGCAACGGCATAAAAGTTCCTTCACTGCTAAGAATGACTGTTGGCAAATTACGCATAGCAGTTATATCCACTAGAGAATTAAAAAAAAGCTCATGATGCAAACAGCCGCAGCTATGCTGTGTAAACATTTGTATAACCTTTGATATGAAAGTACCGCACAGTTGAGGCCACCTAAAAATACTGACAAGCAAGCTTTGCTGGACAGCTCTCTAGCTAGTGGCTAGTAAGGATAGCGGCATCAGTAACAGCAGCACCAATAGTAATAACGAAAGTTAACAGTCAATAATTGCATTTAGTAATGTCACCAGGGTGATTTGGAGGTCCGCCAGCATGATAAAGCCCACTAATATAAACGAAGTTGTTTAAAATTCGGCTAGACGAATCGCCTAGCAGCCAGCCAGGCACTCTGTATCTGCAAAGAATATTACAAGGTGCCGCGCACACCACAGTGAAATAAATGGAAATGATATAGCTACATCTAGCTCCAACATTACAACGCTGAATTCAAACATAATATAATAGAAGATATTTCATAGCGTGTAGCATAGCATGACTCGAGACAAGGACGATCGATCGATTAACGCGGACCTTCAATCAAATTAATTTGACAGTCAGCCTCTGTACTAGTAGATCATTCGTACTTGGCATTGGGTTGACAGGGTCCGATGTACGTACATACGCCACGAACTACAAGGTAAACAAAACAGTAATAGGGACTGTAGACGAAACTGAAGGAGCGGATTCGCCCGCTTGTGTTTTACGAGGTATCGCAACACACACTGCTTCAAAATTACGCAAATACCACATAACAAGAGGGGGGGGGGGAATCGTACATACCTTTGTAAAAGTTACGACTGCAAGTGACAATCGCCAGGCGCGCATTCTCTTCGGAAAAGGTCTTCTCAGGCGCCGCCGTATACGTGAGTGGCAGCTCCATCAGCAGTGATGCGGTCCGTGCAGTTTCACGGTGAGCACTGGCATATAATCATCACTGCACTGCGACAAGGCGCAACCACGGTAATGAAACGTTGAACCGTGCGCGCGACACATCCAAACAAAGCGATCGCCGAGGGCCGCGCCGGTGAAGGCGTCCGCTGCTTCCCTTTACTTACAGTCGCGTTAAACTGCGTTGACGAGGACTCGTTCCGATTGCGTTCACGAATAACGCACATATTGCGGAGAACATGGCGTTAACACGGATGCACGAACGAAAATAACACACGAAAACAGGCCTATGAATATGCCTCGGTATCTGACAGCTGCCGGCCATGTGCTGCCGGCGCAGCAAGCTTACCAGTGTTGCCAAGATATACATTGCATTGGCCATTCCAAGTTTGGTTTCGGTTCGGATTTCACTTAATGTGTCAAAACACTAGCTTGGTGGTAATTTTTGGCAGTATTTCATTTAATGGGGCTTGAATAAAGTATCTAAACTGACTGATGTAGCAAACGTTTTTGCTTGTGCTTGTGCGGTAGCTAATATAACGAATAGGAATTCGTGCAGCAGGTATCCCAACTCGGGCGTTATTATTCCCAGGCTGCTTTACTTAGGCCGGTATATATTATTGCAAAAATATATGTGCATGTTCTTTCTCAAAACGTAGACATATTCATCGGGTGTGGTGAATGTGCAAAACAATGAATTCATTGTGTGTTTTTCTGCGGTAAATTTCACTGCAACCCGTTACTACCTGCTCGGCGCAAGTACATTCATTTCGATCTAGATGCTTTGCCTATAACTGCTGTGCAAAGCATCGCATTTGTTACGTGCAGTAGCTACAACTCGTAAATAAGGAGGGGCTGACCGGCAGGCGCGGTGCTAATAACCCATACTAGACCGCAGTAGCGCACCCAGGATCTCTGCCGGGGGGGGAGGGGGGGTACATATTTGTGTGTGCGGGGGGCGGGGGAAGCAAGTATTTTGCATAATATGTAATTTCCTTGCTTCAGCTAGAGGAATCCAACAGCAACTCAAATGCCTAATAATTATAATAATGACACTAAGGATGATGACAATGTTTACATCTTCAGCGTTTTACTCAAATTAATTTAGGAGTGAATGCGTAAATAGAAGACAGTGATAGAGTGTTTTTGTTAATCAGGGCAAATTCGACCTGAAGCCATCTTCTGAACAGTAGTAACAATGCATGTGAACAGAGCGCTGTACATGTTGGACTGGTGGGGCTGGACGCGTGAAGGGGGGAGGGGGCGCTAACACGGCCTCAGGGGGGGGGGGGGGGGGGGGTGTTAACAATAATTTAGGTATACTTATAAATCCTTATATGACAATATAAGGTGCTTACTTGAAACCACATATGGCAGTAGAAGGCCTATTGGTACCTTTATATGGCTTTATAAAGCCTTACTTGCAGTCATATATGGTAGTATAAGGCTTTATCTGGACCCTTATATGGCAGTATAAGGCCATATCTGGACCCTTATATGGCAGTATAAGGCCTTATTTGGGCACTTATATGTCCAAATATGGCCATATATAAAACATATAAGGGCCATATCTGACATTTTCGTAAGGGTGGCGCTGAGTGCGTTGACTATCGGTGGTGGTGCAGGCGAGGTAGCGCGTGTGCAATGGGTTCAAAGCCCACGCCAGCGCTTTCTTGCCATATATGGTACCGATACCATATATGGTATCCAGAACCCCGAATGGTCAAATTTAATCCGGAGTTTTCTACTGGAGTTCTGCACGGCCCCGGGCTCGTCTGAAAGCACGGGCCGGATAAAGTAACTTACGGCGGGCCCGGGCTGGGCCACGGCCTGATTTTCTCGGGCCTGGGCTGGGCTCGTTCACTGATGAGCGTAGTTCCGACTTTCAATTCCACGCATTCACTGCACAGCTTGTCCAGCAAGGCATTCACTGCACAGCTCAACTCACAAGTTTGAAAAACTGGCTCCTAATTACCTTAGCAAACAAAGTAAAAAAAGGCTTGTAATTCTTTCTGGTGTACTTGACTTGTAAAGATTGTTCTAATTGTTTTTGTTACGACAAAAGCGAGGTTAGTTCTCGCGAAAAAAAAATCTACAAAATGCTTTTCATACGCTTTGGCTGTTATCGCTTTTTTGAGATTGCACTATTTCGTCCCTTTCCATACAATTATTCAATTGTAATTGCATCACTTCACTATACGTTTTATTTATTGCAGCACATTAACGATTCCTTTGTTCCCTGCTGTACACATAGATGGCCTCCACCTTACAATGTCCTTTGTGGGCCTTAAAGTTATACATGAGAAATGTTTCTTCATGGGATCAGCCAGGGTTGTTATAGAAGTTCATTTCTCACCTACATCTTTTGTCCTACCAAAGTCAGAATATGCGCGTTTGAACTTTCAGCTGCTTTTGCACCTAATATAATTTTGAGCTCCGTCTTGCTGTAAGAACTAGATTTAAAGCAGCCATTTCTGTTGCGCTAACAATTAGGAAAATGAAGTCACGCTTGCGCCGCAGCCGCCGTGCTGTCATGGTATCGACGCGCACGCATGGTCAGCTAGTGGAGGTTTAGAAGGTACTTATATTTAAGACGCCTAATTTCATCACTCCACCTAGTGTTCTGTCGTCCTTGACTGCGTTTCCCTTTTCTTGGCACCCATTCTGTAACTATAATAGTCCATCGGTTATCTACCCTACGCATTACATGGCCTGCCAAGCTGAATTTTTAGTATTAGCATTTAGCTGCATTAGCAGGTGGAAATTGGAATCATCTAGCGCAACACAGGGGAAACTGGAGATCGCAGGGAGAGGCCTTCGTCCTGCAGTGGACATAAAGATAGGCTGATGATGATGATGATGATGATAGAGACGCCCATTGTGTTTAACTGCAAAAGCTTCCAAGCCAAGTTAACCTCACGCAGGGTTTGAGACCGGGCTGACTGGAGCTCAGTTTTGTTCCTCGCTGCTAGTAAGATTAATCACCCTCGCGCTTTGCTCAGTAGGCTCTTCCGGAGCCGAACGCTGGCCGCACGAGGCGCTTTGGGTGCATTCTCTGGCTTCGTTAACGCTCGAAATAAAAACACTTTTATCTAGCACGTATTGAGTACCAGAAAGCTGTATCGCGTGTTTTTCGTGTTAGTTTGCAATTTATTATGTGCCTTTGCATAATATGTGCCATAATGTGTGCCCTTGCGTAAAATTCATTCCACGTTTCGCTCTCCTTGGTTCACTCGACTGCTAAGCCGTCTGCAAAACAAGGAAAAAGGATTTAGAGAAAAGCAGTGTCAAATGATAATACTGAGCACTGGGTCGCTTATCAAAAGTGCGTCTTTGATTACAAGCGTAAGCTTGAAGTGGCCAAGCGCACTTTCTTTTCAAGCACTCTTCCTTCGGTGCTTCGAAATAAGCCGCATAAGTTTTGCGAAATGGTTAACGGTAACCCGAAACAAGATATCCAACTATTTTATGAGACGGGGAACGTCATACCATATGATAAGTGCTTTGTTGCTCTGCATAACGTATTTAAATGTTCATTTTCTAATGATCAGTCTTTTTCATAACCCATTGTTTGCCACGATGGGTCCCATAATCATTGACTTGGTTAGAGTAGCAAAACTCATAGAGAATCTAAAGATATTTGCAGCCGGTACTGATGAAATAAGTGTTACATTTTTAAATCCACTAAACTTTTCAAGCAGTCTTTAGAATGTGGTGTGCTCCCCAATTATTGGAAGGCGGGGAAGGTAGTGACTATTCCAAAACACGGTAACTCTTCATGCGCTATCAACTACAAACCCATTTCATTTCTAGCATTCCCGCCAAATTTCTTGGACACATCATTTGCACTAATCTCATGCTTTTCCTTGAATGTAACAACTTTTTTTAGCAAATATCCGGACGGTTTCCGAAAATACTTTTCATGTGAGACACAACTAGTTATGCTTACTAATGACTTGTTCTCGACTCTAGACCAAGGTTCTTGCACGGATTATATCTTTTTAGATTACGAAAAAGCCTATGACACAGTATGACATCGTCTCCTTCTGAAATTAAGGAAACTTAACACTGACCCTTATTTACTTACTTAGATTGAATACTTTCTCCATAAACGAACTCAGTTCGTATCTGCTAACCATTCCGTTTCACCAAGCTGTTTCGTAACTTCTGGTGTGCCACAAGGCTATCCTTGGGCCTCTTTTGTTTCCTATTTACATTAACGATTTGCCGGATAAATCAACATCTCATTTCTGTCTTCATACCGATGGCTGCGTTATTCATCGTGAAATAGCTAATCCAGATGATTCCTTCTTACTTTAATCTGACCTTAACACCATTTCTTCGTGGTTGAACCAATCTTTAATGCATCTAAGCGTCGGCAAAGGTAAAATTATGACATTTTCTCGCTGTAGTGCTTTTTCTACATCCTCATGTAACATTAACAACTTTATTCTGTTCTCTGTCGCGTCCTATAAATATTAAGCTTGTTCACATTACTAACAATCTGTCAAGGCGAACTCACATTGAATATGTGACAAATTCTAACCAATCGGACGCTCGGTTTTTACGTCACAATTTTTCTCGCGCGCCGTCTTCCCACAAACTTACATTATATAATGCAGTAGTAAGATCTAAATTAGAGGTAGTATGCTTCATCAATTTGGGATTCCTCTACAGCACAGCTAACATACTTGAACCCATACAGAACCGGTCTCCACGTTTCATTGTATGAAATTATTCCCGCAGTGGTAGTATATCCGCCATCAAAACTAGCCTTCATCTACCAGACCTATCATCAGGAAGAAAACTCGCCTGGTTATCACTTTTTCATAAAATTTACTTTACTGACACAGAACTAAAAAATTAGCTTTTTATAACACTCCCTTACATTTCACCGCGAATCGGCCACAACGTCAAGATACAAGTACCAAGTTGCCATACAAACCTTTTCTTCAATTCATTCCTGCCCAAGAGAGAGAGAAAAAAAATTTAATGAATAAAACAAAATTTCAGGTCCCGTGGTTGGGGCCCCTTGTCCAAGGCTCCACTGGCACGAGCGGCTCGCTAGGCTTGGTCTAGGAGAGCCAGTTTGCTGTCCTGATCCTCGTCCGCAAGCCGCGCCTCCCACTGCCTGTTAAAATCTTCTGTTTTTAGTTGTGTGGTGTTTATATGTGTCAGTCTGTTTGGGCATATCCACGTGATGTGCGGTAACGTTGGCGTGTCCCCGCACCACGGGCATTCGTCACTGTATCGTGTTTGGTGAATACGGCTAAGTGCATGTAGGTATGGGCACGTGTGTGTGTGTTTGAAGTCGGCGCCAATTCCTCGCCTGTTGTGCGTCCATATATGGGCGTCCATATTGCCTCCGCTCCTGTCTTTGGTGTTCGAGGATGTCGCGTGGTGTAGAGGGAGGCTCGTCACTGGGTCGGTCCGCAGCTCGGATGCTTAGTGCGCGATCTAGCCGGTCCGCCCTGGTGTTGCCCGCCATGTCCTCGTGTGCAGGGCACCAAGTGAGGTTGTGGAATCCCATAATTTGACTCCCTCGAATTTTAAGTACTAAGCGCGGTGCCGTCCCGGAGAGATACAGGTGACAGGCGGTTTGTGAGTCCATGAATGTAGCCGCAGATATGTCCCTATTCTCCACGTCCCTAATTGCAAGTGCAATCGCTGCGGCTTCTGCTGTGCTGGCAGATTTTGCCTTGACCAATGCATCTATCACACGATTTTGGTTCGGGGCTACCACCGTGTACTTGTCCCTGCCCGTTTGACTCGCGTTTGCGTAGTACACGTCCGCTTGTCCTGTCTCTTGAGCAAGGTTCTCGCTCGAGCCTTCCGGCGCACTGCATGATATCTCAGCCTCATATTTTTCGGAATCGGGGACACCATTATGTGCTGCCTGACTTCCTGGGTCATCTACACTGTCTTTTCTGCACTGAACTAGGGGCGGAGTGCAAAGCCGAGTTTGGTTAATATGGCCCGGCCCTGCGTTGATGCGCACAGCCGTTCCCTTTGGGCGATGAGGGTCATGCTTCGGAAAGTGTGCCATGTCTTTTGGGTACTGAGGTTCCCCCTAACGGAATCGCAGAGCTGGCGCCAGGTACGGTCGCATAATTCCTGCGCGTACGTGCTCGCCTCCTGAGCTAACTGAGCAATGCGGATTTTAAGCTTCTTGTTTAACCTCTGCCTTTTCCATCTCTTAGTGAGGCTACGGCGGGCCTCCCATAAATACAGCAGGTCCCTGTCCACTACCGGAGCGCCTCGCGTTTTGTCTGCAACCTTCGTCACCCCCGCCAGCGCGTTGAGAAGTTGCTTCGCCCAATTTCTGATGTTTCTTATCGGACCTGTGCTGCCCTCGCGATCGCGATATTTCGACCAATCTGTCAGTGTGGCCTGCGCAAACTTGCGTCTGATACGCGACGAATTTACCGAACGGCTGAGCATATAGTGGTCACTGCCAAGGCTGTCCCCTAGGTTCGTCCACGTTATCTCATCCGCTTGGTTCGTAAAGGTTAAGTCCGGCGAGGTGTCTTTCGAGACGCTGTTACCGACTCTGCTGAGGTCACCAAGACGGATTAATAGGGTTAAATCGTACCTATACGTCAAATCTAGCAAAGTTTTCATTTCGGAGATTCTGCCGCGTATCCCCATTCGGAGTGTTGCGCATTGAAGTCCATTAAAACCAAAACTCTGTCCCGTCTAGACGCTAAACGCATCGCTGTGGAAACCACATCCTCAAAGCCCGCCAGTCTGTCTCTGGGAGGGCTGTATATGTTTACAATCACTGTTTGCGGCTTGCCGCATTTCTTCATCATGATCATCATCATCATCATTAGCCTGTATTTATGTCCACTGCAGAATGAAGGCCTCTCCCTGTGATCTCCACTTACCCCTGTCTTGCGCTGGATGATTCCAACTAGCGCCTGTAAATTTATTAACTTCATCACCCCACCTAGTTTTCTGCCGTCCTCGACTGCGCTTCCCTCTATTGGTATCCATTCTGTGGCTCTAATGGTGCACCGGTTATCCATCCTACGCATTACATGGCCTGCCCAGCTGCATTTCTTGCGCTTAATGAAAACTAGAATATCGGCTATCCCCGTTTGTTCTCTGATCCACACCGCGCTCTGCCTGTCTCTTAACGTTACGCCTGACATTTTCCGTTTCATCGCTCTTTGTGCGGTCCTTAACTTGTTCTCGAGCTTTTTTGTTAACCTTAAAGTTTGTGCCCCATATATTAGCACCGGTAGAATGCAATGATTCTACACTTTTCTATTCAATGACAATGGTAAGCGCCCATTGATGATTTGGCCATGCCTGCCGTATGCACTCCAACCCAATTTAATTCTCCTGTAAATTTTTATCTCGTGATCAGGGTCTCCTCTGAGTAATTGACCTAGATAGACGTACTCCTTTATAGACTCTAGAGCCTGACTGGCGACATTGAATTCATGTTCCCTTGCGAGGCTATTGTACAATATTTTTGTCTTCTACATAATAATCTTCAACCCCACTGTCACAAGCGAAAGCAGACGACGCTTGGTGCGTACGTGTCTTGGGCCTTGGCGCCGAGCTCGCGCTCGCGAGAGGGGCTCGAGCGATAAAGAAGAAGGGTCAGGCAGTCCCTTCCTGGTCTCCACTTTGTCTGGATGCATCTTACGCCGCCCCTGAACCCATAGAAACCGACGGCCAAAACGGCACGTCACATTTGGCGCCCAACGGCTCGGGGTGAGCTATGAAGACGTTTATTCCTTTTTGATGTGGGGTCGTCGGTCGCTGCGCCTTCCTTTGGTCGAACCACTGCATTCAGGACAGCGTCGGCTCCGTAAACCCAACATGGCGACCGCCCAGTGTTCCATCGATGTGATCGAACAGTTGGATGACGCCGCCCGGGTGGAAGCCTACAGGACCACTGTGTCCGAAGCAGGTGCCCTAAGAACCGGAGTGGATCAGCTCCGGCGCGAATTGGAAGGACTAAAAATAACGTTTTCGGATGGACACGACACCGCCAAAGAAGTCGACGCACCAAAGCCACCTCTTTACCCGCAGGTGCAGGCAAGTCACGACTTCCTTTGCAACTTACTCGCTCCGATTGTGGAACGCATCGAGCGCTTGGAGTCGAAAACGCGTGAGTACTAGGACGCCGAATCCTGCCAGAGTACGGAGATGAGCGCTGCGTTGATAAATCTTCAACGCTGCTCGGGAAACCAACGCGGCAAAGCTAAAGAGAAAGCTACTTTATGCATCACTAACAGCTCGAGTGAAGATGCTCGCGATCGACTTTCAAGTTTCACGGCTAGCTCCTTACCGCATCTTGGGAGAGATGTCACCGCTTGGTTTCATCAAGTTGATTTTTGGTTCAGAACCTTCAGCGTTCATGAAAAGGTCGCGATACCCTTCATTTCACATTGGATACGCCACCACGCAAAGATCGCCAATATCGCTACTTGGGTTGATGTGAAGGCAGCGTTCCGTCGCCGTTACAACATAGATTGTGATGTAACCTCTAAGCAGCGAACGTTCGGAGCTACACAACGAGCTGGAGAGTCGTGTACAGACTTGGCTTACCGCAAGTTGGACCTCATGGAACAATGTAATTATCCAGTATTGCAAAAGGAGAAGTGTCAGGTCATCATGGCTACGCTTTCAGACACGGCCAAGAAACACTTTTTTGACAAGAATTTTGAGAAACTAAATGACATGATAGACTCTTTTCTGTGCTTTGACCAGAACAGCAATTCCGAGGAAAACGTTAAAGTTCTGGTTGCGGTTGAACCTCCCACACCGCATACCGCGGAACGCCCCGTTTTGGTAAAGCGCTCGTCTCGGAAGTCTATGCAGAATCGTCAGCGCAAGGAGAGCATAGAGTCAAGCGGTTCCTCAGAATATAAGCTACCACAGAAAAACTTACCTCAAAGGGAACATGAAGTGAAGCCGCCTCCGAGGAATCCGACCTATTCTTCACCACGTGTTTTTAACAGATCTCAAGAGAACACCTCCAGAATTCGTAAACTATGCTTGAACTGCTCTAGAAGCGGACATTTTGTCACACAGTGTCGCCTGCTACTAACTGCGGAATTTTTGAAGTGGCAGGAGGAATTTGAGTCCGCTAGCCCAAAAGAGCAGGGAAACGAACTGGTGACGCCAATGCCCGCGAGCAGTCATCAGTGATTGAGCAGGTGTCTTGTTCTACAGAAGCGGGCATTTTTTCTGTTCCTGTCATCATCAACGGACAAGCGTTTAAAGGCATCTTGGACTCAGGTGCTGTGAAAAGTTTGATTACAGCACCACTGGTTGAGAGACTCAAGCTAATTATTGGGCCTTCGTCCCTGCGTTTGGTAGGAGCAAGCGGTCATCACTTAGAAAACTTGGGTCAAGTCAGAACTGTCGTAACAGTTGACGGCCAAACAATGCAGCATGAGTTTGTCGTGGATAAGCGGTTACCTCATGACGGAGTGCTTCTAGGCGACGACTTCCTACGGGCCTCAAGAGCCATCATCGACTGGGGTTCAAAAAGCTTTGCCGTGTCTGTTCCTCAGGTGTTACAAAAGGTCCACCTCATTAGGGAGCAAACACTACCTGCTTTATCGCGAAAGTTAGTTCCAGTGGACTGGCATCGCATGTCTAGAGATAAAGATTGTGTGATGATCATCACAGTGACAAAGCTCTTGTACGACCGCTATTCGGTCATTGTGGAGCCCATGGTTGCTCATGCATCCGAAAAAATAGTCAAGGTTTTGCTTACGAACTGTTCACCCCAAGCCATCGTGCTTCCATCTCAGATGACAGTTGGAGTCATAGAAGAAGCAGGGGGAATAGAGGACATTGAACTCTCTCTGGAAGACTGCCAACAGATCCTCCAAATCTCATGCCTGCCTTCTCCTGAGGATCTTGATGAACCACCAGTCTATGCAGTTGTTGACCCGCAGCATTACTCAATCCAAATTGGTGACGTAAACTTTAACATTGGCACAACGTTATTCTCAAGTGAGCTGCAGGTTGTGAAGGAGTAGTTGGCGCAGCATGCTGCTTGCTTCGCACAATCAAGTAGGGATGTAGGCTCATGCAAAGTTGTGCAACATTGTATTCGAACTGGGGATGCAAAGCCTATCTCCCAACGACCTCGCAGATTGTCTCCTGCGCAACGTGACTTCGTCAAGAGTCTGATCAAAGACCTGATCGATGCCAACATAGTCCGGCGTTCTCGGAGTCCTTGGGCTTCACCGCTGGTCCTAGTAGCGAAGAAAGACGGGACAACATGCATGTGCGTCGATTATCGACGGCTCAACGCAGTGACTGAAGATATTGTTTACCCTTTTCCGAGGACTGAAGATGCCCTGCAGGCGCTCACCGGAAGCAAGTACTTTTCTGTCATGGACTTGCTATCCGGTTTTTATCAGATAGCCATGCATCCAGATGACATACAGAAGACGGCTTTCGTTACACCTTGGGGTCTCTACGAATTCCTACGGATGCCGTTTGACCTCAAAGGTGCTCCTTTCACGTGTCAACGAGCCGTCGATACAATCATTGGCGGAAACTATGACAATGCTCTTGTCTACATGGATGATTGCGTAGTCTTCAGTCAGACATTTGAAGACCATGTTTCGCACCTCAGGGACATCTTTGCAAGGTTCCAGAAAGCAGCTTTGAAGTTCAAACCACAGAAGTGTTTCTTCTTCTGCACTGCTATTAATTACCTTGGGCATTTTGTCACAAAGATGGTGTAAGTCCTGACCCATCGAAACTGGCAGCTGTTCAGATGTTCAGGCCTCCTCGAACCGTCCATGAACTCCAATCAAGATAAACTTCAGGAAGTTTATCTCTAACTACAGCGTTACCGCTGCACCGCTACGATCCCTCTTAAAGAAGAATTCTGCTTTTTCCTGGGAAGAGGATCAGCAAGTGGCCTTTGAGACATTAAAGTGCGCTTTGTGTCAGCCGCCTGTCCTCAAACTATTCCCGGAGAGAACGGAATTTAGGGTGCAAGTACACAAAGGCGCATCTCGTCTCGGCTTAGAAGGTCTGCAAGAAGATGAAGAGCGACGAAATCGCCCAGTGTTATACCTGAGCAGGGCACTTAAACGCGCAGAGGTCAATTATTCTTCGACGGATCTGGAAGCCCTCGCTGTGAAATGGGCATTAGAGCTGTTGCGACCATACTTGATAGGACGCAAATTTCAAGTTGTCAGTGACCACCACGCCCTTTGCTGTATTTTGCGCTGCCAGGAAGGCAACCAACGTCTCCTCCGTTGGTCGCTAATTTTGCAGGAGTTCGACTTTGACGTCACCTACAAATCATGAATCCTGCACAGCGCACCAGATTGTCTCTCAAGGACACCTCCCATTGTTCCAGAAAAAGGCCAAATCCTTGCTGTATCCTATCCACCACTGCGATACTGGGGCAAGATGGGTGAAGAACAGCGTCAGGACGCATTCTGCGCTAAAGTCCTGGATCTGCTTAATGGTGCATTGGGCACCATTAATTTGCTATCGCAATTGATGCTTCGCCTTTCGGGCGAAACTGCGACATTTTTTTGCAGTCGCCCACTATGGCGTGCCTCGTGGTCTAATCGTGGTTCGGGAACGTCAAACATCTAAAGAAAGGTAGGTTGAGCCATGTTAGTGTTACTCCTTTGATATGTGTTCAACAGATTTATAATATCACAGAGAAAGTAGAATTTCTTTACTCCATTAAGTAGAGAATTTGTTGCCATTCCAACAGTCCATGTTACTCCAGCCATTTGAATAAGCATAATATTTTAATAGTGGCGTCTACGAGTCAGGTCGTAGAGTTTTGGTTCAATAACTTCCTTTGGACTACCCTATATTGTGCTGAAAGCGTTGCTTTCACTTTAATTTCACTATTGCGTTAATATTTATTGTTCCAATTCGCGTTTACATAGATCTCGTAAAAGGTACCGCACTTTATTGCGCAACATATCAAAACAAACTCATATCTTGCTTATTCGATTTATTTCAATTAAGAAATGTGTCTAATGCAACACAAGCTGCAAGTAGTTAGAGTTACTCGATATGAACCCCTTGGGATGCAGAGTTGCGCATCTGATTGAACGCGCCCATATTCGCCAAATCTGGTCACATGCGCAAACAGCATCCATTTAAGGTAAAGCCAACTTCACAGCTGCGCCTGCACCATAGAGTTGCTAAGGCCTGCATTGCCGCACACCGCGCCACCTCCTTCCCTGAATTAAGGAGCAAGCACACTCGGCAGCTGAGCCACGGCGTATCCTGCATTCAAGAGAAGTTGCTTTTCTGCTTAACACGGATGCATCGGCGGGCAAGATGACGGACCTATCCGGAACTCTGCTCGCGTAGGGAGCATATACAGTTATTCTGCAAGTAGTATGTCAAGTGCGCCATCTCAGGCCACTGAAGTGCACGTGATGAACTGAACGGCTAACGTTTACTCCCGCGGAGTTTATCAACCACTCTGTGCAACATACGCGCACATTTAAATGATTTCATGCCTAGATACAGACATAAATATCGCCCAAGGAGCGACAATTATACGGGAAAAGCAGAGGAGTAACTGAAAACCAACAACTATATTTATTTGATTATGCACATCAGCTGGATATATGTCAAAGTAATCGCCCGTCCATATCTTGCCCGATATGAACGTTGCAGTATCCCAGCGCCATAAGAGCAAGTGCACCGGAATAGCTTGTTGAGTAATTCCTTATCGCTCTTTGTGGTGGTCAAAGTGTCGAGTGCACCGACCGACAAAAAATAAATGGAAAACGCACTCAAGCTAGCAAATCACGTGGCAGTGCTGTGAAGTTTCAATCGGTGATCAAAGCAAGAAAACAGCATGAACTCACTGGCAGAAATGACGATACTGGCTCGGTACAGGACATGTTCGACGCGGCTTCCCCGGCGATATTACGTCCACTTGAGAAAATGCACGGGTTCTTCTCGCCAACGGAAGTTGAACTCATTGGCACCGTTTGCTTCCTTCAACCTTCGCACAAGGGCAAATGTTCTTGCATCGATCGAAAAAGCCCTTCCCATTGCTATAAAAGGACCTAGCTTCCTGGCAAGTCCATAGTCCTAAAGTATTGAAGACCTGGCGCACGCCAGCGATTACAGTGCTACTGCGCTGCGCAAACTCACTGCGCTGTCCGCAAATAAAAAAGAAAAAATGGAAACCAAACCGCGTACAAATGGTGACGCAGCACGTGAATATTGTCTATCACAAAGAGATATCCTCACAAAGCGGAGAAACGTGTTGACGTCTTTCGTGCTGACATGGCCAGCTCCTGCGCAGTGATAACAGATTGGGCGGCGCTCTGGAGCGCGCCACACGTCTGTCTTCCTCAGGGCATTGCTAGGGCTGACAGATGTACGGGTTGTCGGTGGCGATAGTGGCTGGCGACGGAACTGCGGCGTTACGGGAACCTGGCGCGGGCATGCAGGAGGGACTTACCGGCGTGGCTCATTGCTTCATGCTGAGGCTACGGTGATTTTGTATGCATCTAGCCACTGCTGAATTCCTTCCCGGACAATGTCACCAATAGATGCAACCTAGGGCTGCTACGCTATAAACATCCTTCGCAGTTCTTCGCGCACAACTGCTCTTATATTCTCCCGCAGGTCGTAGGAGCACATTGCTTGAACTTCGGCGCAGTCTGTCGTGAGCGTGAGGCTGTTGTAAGCCTGTTCATCATTTCGAGCGATTTCTCGATGTTGGTGACATCACGAAGAAACTCTTCGACAGTCCTCGGCGGGTTCTGTATCCTTCCGGCGAAAGTTTTTGCTTCACGTCAAGCGTCAGTAGGCGAACTTTCTGATTCTCCGACATTTCTAGGTCAGCGTGGCGGAAAAGTCGGGTCATCTCTTGCATAAAGATGGCAACGCTCTTATTAGGTAGCTGCACTCTGGCTGCCAGTAGAACCTCTGCCTTTTCTTTTCGGACAACGCTCGTGAAGGTTCTAAGGAAGTTGCTGCGGAACAGGTCCCACGTTGTACGTGTGGATTCCCGGTTGTAGAACCATGTCCTCCCGGCGACCTCCTAGAAGTACATATGGCACAGCTTGTCTTCAGAGCTCCATTTGTTGAAGGCTGAAACCCTTTCGAATGTCTCGAGCCAGGTTTCTGCGTCGTCGGATGAAACTCCGCGGAAGATAGGTGGTTACCTGGATTGTTGCAGTACGAAGGCTTCAGACGATTTTCTGTCAATCATGGTGGTAATTCACTTGGCCACGATCTTCCTGGCCGTTTCAGACAGAAGTCCGTGCTCCGGGGGCAGGTTTTGAAGCCTTCGGCTTGGTCAACGCTCTGCAGTGACGCTGGTGTTATCTTCAGGGTGTTGGTTCTACCGGGGCGCCCGGTACATGAACGCAAAGGCACCTCTACCAGATGTTTCCTGTAGTGACGATGGCGAACACAGTAGTAAAACTGTGAATCCCGAAACTAGCTTTATATTTGGTGAACTTTTCCCAGAAAAACAAGCAACAGCAAGTACAACTAAGGTGGCGAGCACACTCGGATATCGTCGAAAATCTGATCTGCGGGTCAAGCTAGTCGGGTTTTATACACGACTCGTCGAAAGATCCAGGGTTATCGCTGGTGCCCAAGTGCTTTCCAGCAAGTACTACACAATAGAGCACTGTACGGGCCCGGGCCGGCCCGAAAGCCCGGGCCCGGCCCGGCCCGCGGGCCCCCCATGAAAATGGCCACGACCTTTATGTTTCCTGTCTGTTTCCTTCTTGTGCCCTATGTGACCTTTATGTTTCCTTGCCCTTTATGTGACCTTGAGGAAACATACTCCGTGTGTACCGCATGTTTACTCATTCTTTCGTACGACTCGAGGAAGCAAACTGAATCTTTCCTGTAGGATGTGTCCTTTGTGTTTACGGCAGGATGTTACCTGTGTGTGCACTCTATATTACCTGGCTGTGCACTCCCTCGAGTGCACATCGAGGTAACATAGAGTGCACACAGTAATTATCTGAACTTACCACATGCTACGGCTAGAACTACCTCGCGTATCTAGGAAAAATAATTGGGGGGGGGGGGGGGGGGGGGCTCGGTTTTTTCGGAGCTCGACTTCGTCAAGTTACCTTTCCTTTTCTGTTCTACGCAAATTACACGCTGAAATTCGCTCACTCACAAATTCAAAACGTGCGGTCGCTGCTAAAAGATGCCTGTCTTTTCAAAACTGCGTGTGATTGCTGTGTTGACATTCGCAGGGGTATAAGTAGGGCAGCGCGGATCCTGTAAATGCTTGCGTGGGCGCGAAACTGAATAATTTTTAATTGTCAGTTGGCTGAGTCGTTACAGATGTGTACGGAGCATGGCCATATTTGTTTGTTTACGCGTGCATGCAAGCAGTACGCCTGTTTCACTTCGACCGAAGCCCCAGCTGCCGCAGCAAGCAAGCCATCGGCACGTTTTGTCGTCTTTATTCCTTACGCTACGAGGAAATATGGTTCCACCGATTCAAGATGAGGTCACATATTCTCTAAAACACGACACTTGGCGCCACAAGAAGCGTGTATATGGGCGGTGATCACGAATTTGTCATCGGTGGTTGTCGTAGCAGCCGAAGGCCGTCCGCCATTGCAAGCAGACGGAGCAGAGGTGCATGGGCTGAGCGCTGATTGGCTCGTGTCCGCCAGCAATAGTTAGCGCATGGTTCGCCTAAAATTCCTGTATATGCGTTATAAAAAAGACAGCACACCCAGGCACTTTGAACTTAATAAATGCTGTTTAAATACCGGCCTTCTTTCTAGCTACAACTTCCTCCGCGTAACAAAATTAAATCTCGAAGGCCGTGCTTTTGCAAACTACATTTTCTAGAAGCGAATGTAGATCTCGGAGGCTACGTTCACTTGTTTACCGCAGTGTGGCGCTGCTGCAGTGTGACGTCACTGCACTGTGCTGCAGTGCACTCACTGCAGTGTGCTGCAGTGAGAACCGTAGGTAACGTGCAACTCCCAGAAGCGCTTGGGTTTAAAGTGGAAGGAAACATAAACAGATCAGCCGTAGAGATCAGCAAGAGACGATTAGAGTACTGGTGGAAAAAAAGCAGGGAAAAGATGGATACGACCTGATCTCTTAAAATCATAGGCAGCGGTACAAGCTAAATGTTTGAAAAAGGTATACAAAAATGCGAGATAAAGAACATGTGTAGTATACCTGATTAAATCAAGCAGGCTAGGTGACTATTTGTCGCCACCCCGTTTCAAAGGGGATGCCAATAAATCATCATCATCATCATCGTCCATGCCCGGTAGTGCTGGGCCCGCTGGACCACGTTGTGTGTGCAGGAGTGCTTGTTGCAGCAAGACCGTAATTTAATCATGTTTTGGAAGTGTCTCGACAAACTGTGGTCCTTGTCGTGTGCATTAATCATCATGAAACCTCTGGACTTGTGTAATGCTATCATTTCGTCGTATGTTTCGTGTGAAACGCCAGTGTCTAGAGTCTACTACAGCGCCCATCCGAGCTTCCTTTGTTCTCGCCAGTCCGGGTTCTCTCGTGAAAAACGTGGTGCTGTGGCTTCGAATCACGGTCTGTGGAGGAATTTGTTGAAAGTTGTGCTTTCGTGTGCTGGAGTTCATCGCCAATTAGACAGTGTTTGCTCCAGAAAGAGCGTCGGCACCGAGGTGCCTTCGAGACAAGAAGCGTTTGATGACTTCACATCTTGAAAGGTAAGCAAGTCTCCCGCTTGCGCGCATTCTTGTGGCGTGTTTCAGTTAACTTGGGACAAACATTAATACTATGCTAATGTTACGTAGCTTGATAGAGCCAAGGTAATGTTGCTTGCCGTCGCTTGGAGATACTTCAATTATTTTTTTGCATTCCGCCTCATTAGATAATTAGGCTTAATTAATGAACTCAATTATTATTATTAGACTAAAAGTGTCAATGAGAAAGTTGTAGAGCGACATGAGAAACTCTCGATACAGATTTCTTTTACTCCGTAAGTGTTACATAAAAGTGTTTTTCCGAGCGTGAAAGATGCCCGCGAATACCCGCAAAGCGCGTAGAGCGGCCAGTCGCACGGCAATTTTGCATGTATTCGCGAGCTTCTTTTACGCTCGGCGAAAAGGGGAAAAAAAAAACTTTCGAGCAGATAGCAAAAAAACACGCTCGGGCAGATAGCAACAGCGCAGTCTGTTTAAAATAATTAGTTTAAAGCTTGAGTGTTGACATTGCCATACCTAGCACATCACCAAAACAACTGCGTTTAATGTTTGTATAATACGATGATTTCCTTTTCTTTATGACACCTTTATAATCCCCTTTTCAAGTGACGTTTTATAACTCCTGTAAGCGTTTCCTCTTAGTAGGTTGTACTCCCTTAGCCGCACGCTTTTATGCTTCCCCGTGTGCTAGGAGGTCAGGGCTCCTCAAGCTGTTCTCACAGCTTTTACCTGTCCTCCTCGTAACTTTTTCTTGCTGCGGAATAAAATTCAATTCAATCGTTTTCACTTCTGCTCGTTTCTTAGCTGTGTGCATACAGGCCAAACTGTTCTTGGCTATATGAAATTTACTGCATAAGTAAAAACGCTTGGATATTTATTTTTCAGGTGTCTTGTGAGCTCTCATCCAAGCACCCCATTCCAAAGGTCTGCTGTGAGCCGATATGGCATATGGAAGTAACATGCAGATAGTTCAATAAACTACTTGTAGTTTCAGAGAAACCTTTGCAAAGTATTGTCGACACTTTCTTTTAAAAGTTCAAGCACTTATCCAACGTGACATCTCTGCATCTGAACATTACACTTTATATTTGTGACAAAAACATATAGAACGGCGACACTGCATGCTGTGAGGAAGGTACAAGTTGTACTGCAAGTGTTATACTAAAATTATTATTATAGAACAGTATTGTGTGAATTTCTGTGCCCTGGCAGAGTTCCAATCAGTATGCTTATAATAAACCATATATGCTTATCTTTAAAACTCACACAATGTGCATAAATATAAAATGGGCACAGAGAACTCATCTATGCATGTCTACAGAAAATGCAGGATACAGGACCTTTTCAGTAGGTCCACATGAAGGGTGCATAAAGGTGGGACTCATGAAGGAAACATAAAAGCAGTGGTCAAATTTCAGCATCTAGAATACATAAAGTACGGTAACATGAAGGATACATAAAGGACGGACACATGAAGGAAACATAAAAGCAGTGGCCAAATTTCAACATCTAGGATACATAAAGTACGGTAACATGAAGGATACATAAAGGACGGACACATGAAGGAAACATAAAAGCAGTGGCCAAATTTCAACACGTAGGAAACATAAAGGATGTTTCCTCATGTGACCCCTAGGAAACATACAGTAATCATGAAGGACATAACCATTTTCATAAGGGGCCGGGCCGGGCCGTCCGAAGCGTTTGTCAGCGCGCTCGGGCCGGGCCCGGGATTAAAGCCGCGGGCCCGGGCTGTGCTTGAGGCTGTGGGCCCGGGCCGGGCTCAGGCTTGAAGCCACGGGCCAGGGCAACACTCGGGCCCGCTCATTGAAGGGCCTAAGTAGGTTTTCGAGCGCACGCGACCGTTATGCATTGCATGGTTCAATGCATTCTGTGCCAAGCTGAAGGGACACGTGCAAGATGACTGTCATCATCATCATCAGGCTATATTTATGTCCACTGCAGGACGAAGGCCTCTCCCTGCGATCTCCAATTAACCCTGTCTTGCGCTAGCTGATTCCAATTTGCACCTGCGAATTTCCTAACTTCAGCACCCCACCTAGTTTTCTGTCGTCCTGGACTGCGCTTCCCTTCTCTTGGTATCCATTCTGTAGCTCTAATGGTCCATCGGTTATCCATCCTACGCCTTACATGGCCTGCCCAGCTCCATTTTTTCCGCTTAATGTCAACTAGAATATCGGTTATCCCCGTTTGTTCTCGGATCCACACCACTCTCTTGACTGTATATCTTATCAGATGACTATATCTTATCAAAGAAAATATTAAAACAGATGAAGTTGTCATTTTTAACAGCGGAGCTGTTTCAGCTGGGCCTAATGTGTCCGCTGAATCCAAAAATGTGGGTAGATCCTGGCAGCAGTGCAGAAAGGGTCCAAGCGGAATGGCACATACACCTGTGAGCTAGCGAAGCTGAGCCTGGATATTTCTAGCTAAGAATGGTGGGGACCAATTGCCTATCGATAGGCAATTGATAGCCAATCAATAGCTAGTCGATAATTGATTAATAATCAATAAATTCCCGAAAATGCTGGGGATGACTTGGTAGTGCTTAGCCTAGCCAAAAAGCCAGGACGAGCCAGACGCCCATCATCTCCGCTGTCTCTAGCACTGCGCTGCCAGTGCAAGCTATATACGCAATTTTTTTTCCGCAAAAACGAACATTGTTTCCGCGTAAGGAAAAATTAATTGTACAAAGAACCACTCCTCAAACCATTTCCATGTTACCGGTTTTGCGATCGCACTATTACCAGTGTCGATACTATGGCATTATTTTAGCGCTAAGGCCAGTTACTTTTGTGCTTCAATGCATAAAACAGCGTTTTCCTCAAAAAGTTAACTGGAACGCCCATGCATTTTGTCGGACACTTTGAAAATTAATATCTCGAAATTGGTTCAGTCCTGAGAATTCGTTCCAAGTGGATACGCCTTGCGAACTCGGCGGCTAGAATTTGTAGGTTGAAAGATGTGCCGTAAAATAATTAATTAAAAAGGTAATTTGCGTATTTATGTTAGATATTAAATTAGGTGTTTTGACCATCCACTAGGCCATCCATGTCAGAATTAGCTTGGAACTACATAAAACAATTAGCCTCCTTAGAGCGTCGGCGCATTAATGCGAACACAAGAAATGCTGAGATACTGTCAATTCCGCACTTCAGAACTCTCTATAAGCATCATTCGTTAATACATTACCTACCATTCACTTTGAACAGATACAAAAATGGCGGTAATTTCAGTAAGAGAGAACTCAGCTGACAGTTTGGTCGCTTGGAATGTATCTGATGTGATTATTATTCAGCCTTTGTGTATGGTTCTGAGTAGATAATGTAAATCCTGTTTCGTTTTCTGAGTAAATGTTGATCTTGTAAAATTCAGTCTCATGCTATGTTGTATAGCTGGTGTTGCGTTGTTTTGTATAGCTAGTATTGTCATTGTAGTGTTGTTTAAAATGCATTCTGTTAAAACTTTTTCCAATTCTGTTAACTCGCCGTGACGCAAATATTCTTTGTCTTTCCGTTCATAGCTATTTCGTCTATGAGGAATTCCAGCGATAGCTGGAGATATGTTAATTATTGTGCATGTGTGCACACTGTTTGCTGTACTATTGCCTTGCCTGGTCTTTTGGGTCACGTCAAGCTACGTATGTAGCTTTTAGTCCAAAATGACCGTCCAGCATGTAAACTGGACAATAAATTGATTTGATTTGATTGATTTCGTCGGACACTTTGAAAATTATTATCTCGAAACTGGTTTAGTCCTGAGAATTCGTTCCAAGTGGATACGCCTTGCGAACTCGGCGGCTATATTTCGTAGATTGAAAGATGTGCCATAAAATCAATAATTAAAACGTTAATTAGCGTAATTATGGTAATTCTTCAATTAGGCATTTTGATTTCTCGTGGAAGTAATGGGCACCTCATCGAGTAGTTTAGATCAAGGATTATAACTGCGCTATCTGCCACAGGCAATATTTAAAATTTGGTTCAGCTAAAATGAAACACCCTGTATATTTGCATGCTAAATGACATCGTAGAACCATATCGTACAAATCAAGGTAAGTGCATGCTCACCACCAGTAAAAATAGTAGCACAGGCAATGGGCCGGATTACTGATGTTCCCGTGGGAGAAACAAAGATTTCGGCCTTTTATTGCTTATATACTGCAGCTGATTAAACCTCGAGAAGGTGAGGCTGACAGGTACGGTACAATCTGTAAGTAAAAAAAAGAATTTTTTTCTTACAGGCCGGGCCTGGTCATACACACACGCGCCCTAGCTAAGCTGAGTAATGAACGCCCGGGCCGGGCCCGGGCTCAGTAACACGGGCCCAGCTCGGGCCCGGGCTTGGAACCACGGGCCGGGGCCGGGCCCGGGCTCGTCTCGGTCATGTACGCCCGGGCCCGGGCCGGGCTCGGGCTTTGTATTACGGGCCCGGGCTGGGCTCAGGCCTTAGTAAAGCGGGCCCGGGCCGGGCTCGGGCCGAAAAATCAGGCTCGTGCAGTGCTCTACTACACAATTCCTGTCGTGCATTTTCTATGATTATAAAGGTTCGGCGAGAACATGCACAACAGATAAAATGATAACATTCGAGTAAGTTCCAAGTCATGCAGGTACGTATTGCGCTCAGCGGTAGCTGTGCGCTGTGAGCGGGCGAAATGCAGTCCCCGAGAAAAGGTTAAGGAAGTAGACGGGTCAATATATACAAACAACCCTGATAATTCAGGCATTACGCGTCAGCCGGTGGAGAGCCTAAAGTTTTTCATAGTCTTCATGTGATATCAGCAGATTTGAAGGATCAGAATTGCGATTCAGATGCGCTAATTTTCTTGAAATACGCCCAAGACAGGTACAGAAGCTAAATATGTTCAAACACGTTACATTGTATGTACTACTTAAAAATATGTAGGATTTCAAATATACAGTGATTTAATACACATTGAGAATGCACTCCTAATTATAGGAGTAATCTCAAAAGGAAGAACAAATAATAAATGTTCAGGAAATAGAATATACTGCCGTTTTCCGTCTTGTTACTTCAAGGAAAATAACACTAGTAATAACGCGAATGGAATAAGAGCTTCTCTACGTACAGTGGGAAAAACCAATCTGAGAGAATTGAACTGCAAGATTATATATGGCTGTAGCACTCTACATAAAACAAGAACTCTTTATATGCATAAACGATTATCGCGTGTATAATTCCTACCGCGCTGTTTGGGATCACTTTCAACAGACATTGATCTTAATGCACCATCAAGAAGGGTATGCACATATTTCGAATATATTTCATATTTCCTTTCTTGTTTCTTTTCTTGGTTCCAAGGTTTCAGTCAAAAAAATATGGCCCTCCCTGTGAAAGAGTGAATCATGTGTTCTCTTCAAGAATGCTGCCGGAAAAAATTACAATCGGCTTGACATCACTCCGAGCCGAATAGAACGGTGATATGGTCTGTGCATGGAAGGCGTTTCCAAACTCGTTAGCTTTACAATTCTAGTGTATATTAGTCTTTCAATATTTCAATTATTAGTTTCAAGTGCTCAAAGAGTAATGTTTGGCCTGCTGGGCGTATTTTCTTTTTTAAGCTACCAATACTTTAACGGTCACCCTCACAGCACCCAGTGCACATCCCACTTATGTTTCCCATCTTATAAAACCGCAGGCATCGGGCATTACACAAGCGCCATGCTTTATCGCTGCATGAATACGGTGACATTTGTACGAAGCATGCGCAACGGTGTGGTGGCTGCTCCATTTTCTCGCGCTATGGAAGTAGCAGTGGAAGGCGCCTTTCTTATTCTCTTGGTAATCCCAGGAGTTGACTAATCTTATCTCAGTTTTACCTCCTCGCAAATGCGGCTTGAGCTCCTCTGCTACGTTCTGTAGCAGCAGATATATTATCAGTTACCCGCAGCCAACGTGCCAGAAAAACGATCTTCTTTTTTTCCTGTTTTCTTTTTCTTTCATTTTTTTTTTGGTGCTGCGATGTATCGCCACCATTGTGGGGTGGGCTCCATGGACATGAGACACTCTCCTCAGGCGACGGTGAGTACTAGACGCCGAAGCGACGGCGAATATGTCTCTTGGTAGGCTAAGTGCGGCGAATACATTTTTTGCGGCATAGTTGCCGCTGCGGTTTAGGCATACCTTGATTTCGCAGCATAAGGTGAAATAGGAAAGTGCTTGGAGCATTGCTATCGGTTTCTCTGGCCGTTTTGACTAGGTCAGTAATGATATTGTTTTCTGCTTTCCCGTCATGAAATACGAAAAAGAATTATGCCCTTACTGTCAACACTAATATTTGCGGTGTAGGACGTGAGTTCCATTATTTTAAAGCGAAGTTTTATTTGCTTACTCTTCTGGGTCTGCGGAGTCTATTGGCTGATCTCTAATGCTTGGTCGATACGACTCTCGGCGGATATATTTGGTGACATATATATACGAATTTTATATGGGCGCCGAATGCTAGTACCACCAAACTGGTTTATATAACTACTATATGCTGACCGACGAAGTAGTGAGAATAAGCGCCAGCGCTTTTCCGCTAGAAGGAGGAATTCCTTCATAATACCTGATCATGTCACGTCTGCTCATAGGTTTCTCAAGAGCACACCCATCTCATCAAGGAATACCGCATTCTATTGAACGAATTCTTTCATTTATTAGAGTTCATCTGCTTCATCCATTCGGTATGATACCACTTTGTACAATCCTCCGAAATGGTTAAGTGCCACTGTGGTGCAGAGATCATCGTCGTCGTCATCATCATAAGCATCATCGCGAAGTGCGGCTCCATCTAACACAGCAACTCAAAGCTCTACGTGCCACAAGGGACGAACGCTTGTATCTGGCACGTGACGCACGAGCCACCAGTCTGAAAGAGCTAGTTGGCTTCGGGATGATTAAAGTATGACTGCGACCGTGGCTTATTGGTTAGAACATTCCGCTGCTGCTCTGGAGGACAAACGTTTGATTCCACCGCCGGACTCGTATTTTCTTTGATGGAAGAGACCTGGAACTATGCGAGAAAGGAACCCACCTTCCTACCCCAAAGAGCCTGGAATGAGGCAGAAAATGCTTCCCTATGACGTAGCACTGTATGATAACGAGACGACGACTCACATAGCGGGCCGTCGACCCTACATTTATTCAGAAAGGAAAATTGTTGAATGAAGTGGCACCCGCGGCTCCGTTGGTGAGAAAAGCGCATTCTATTCGGGGCTCGCTACTCGAGCCGCATGCACACGCACGACGTTCACGATGATGGCACATGATGATAAGGCTCGGTGGCGAAAATGACGGTAGAAATGGCTCCTCCCACTAGCGCACTAATGATGATAGCGAGCTTGGTGAGTCAGAGTGGTCCTAAAGGGATCAGTTCTGGGAAAAGTCACCCTGAAGTTGCCGCACCAAATCATCCTAGTGCCACCGATGTTGACAGCGCTTACTCGCATCTAACTTTTTTTATAAATAAAGAATGGGTACACTGTATTGTAACGAAAAAAACACGACATAGAGGGTTATGAAAACTTTTGCTGCGCCAAAACCGCCCAAGTACTCGGAAAGGCGTGCCATGTAAGATCCGTGACGTCATATTGACGTGTCTGAGCTGAGCTTCAACCATTTCTGCAAATGAGGGGTTTCTCGTCTAGTCTCTCGACTAGCATTGAGCTTTTGTCGGGCAAATGAATATCAATAGAAATTTGAAAATATATTTTTTCGAGCATAACCAGCCCAAATGTCGCTCTCAGAGTCCCTTCAAACATAGAGTAATCGATTGACGAATGTAACAAATGATGGCTGTGTTTATTCGCGTAATTCACTTTCACGAAAACTTTGAACGTGCAGGTAAGCTGAGGGGAGAACAATGGCGTTCAAAGCAGGGATGTTGGCATTGCTTGCCCTCACGGTCCTTCTGGGTGCCGTGGCTGAAGACATGCACGTCGAGAGACAGACAACCGAGGGCCGTGTTCGTGGGATGATTGTGCGCAGCCTTGGCAAGATTGTGGAGGAGTACCGCGGCATTCCCTTTGCCGAGCCTCCCGTAGGCAAGCTCAGGTTCCGTCCTCCGCAGCCAAAGGCACCATGGGAAGGAACGCTAGATACGACTGCAGGATCTACAGCGTGCCCTCAGGTACGTATATAGATGACTGCAATAAGGTACAAAATGGGAAGGTTGGTTACTATTCATGGATGGAGGCGTAAATCGACAAACAGGGTTACCGCTCAATATTTTATTCCGTGGGAGCTCAACAGTCGCAGAACAAGGAATGTCGCTGGAGCCACATTTCGGCAAACGGACTTGACTTCCTCAGGGCAGCAACTGTTTACTTTACCGTTTACGTCCACCTAGCTGACTCTACCCCACCATCAATGCGGGAGGAGAAGGAGAACTGAGGATCTTGGGGAGTGAACTACACATAGGCCTACGCTAAGGAAAACAGTTGCGGCCCGGACGTAATAAAGTCAATGGTCGAAATGTTGGCCCCGGTGACATTCCTTGTTCAACAAACACTAGATCACCTCAAGCCCACATCTGCCGGTCAGCACCTATTTTGATTGGTTTCCTCAAGAGCCGAATTCAAGAGCTAAATTAAAGTGATAATTCAGTAGAAAAACGCGCACAGCAGACATTTGCTATTTTGCGGAGTCAGAGCTTATGTTTCAGCGAAGCGGTTTATTTTTAGGCGATAGCATCATAACGCCCATTGAGTGAAAAAGCCGGTATCTGTAGAAGCGAAACGGCACCTAAATTCTCATTGGCTGTAACACCACGTCCCGTGTGCGCCTCGGTGGAGCAAAGCAGTCGAAAGGGCTCACCTGCTGCAGAGCTCGCAAGCCACGTGAGGGGAGAGGGCATCGCCGCGACGCCACGTCACTCTCGCTCAGGAAGCCTGTGTTGTCCGCACGTTCCTTGTCCAGACAACCTATCGCCTACGTTCTAACTTCGCCTCGGCAATCGCTATAAAGAAATTATGAAATAAAATAAAACAATGTAATTTCGAACGGAAAACAATGGCGGTAGTGAGTTTCAAGGCTACTACCCTGCGCGCAGAATTCGAGTGTCTTACCCACTGGGGTAAACCAGCGCCTCCATATAACAGGCCTGTGCACTCTGCTTTATGACATCATGCTGCTTGCACGGAAATTTCCATTTCCAAGCCCGGCGTCACGAAAGTGGCGATGTCATAATCACCGCGGCTTTCTTTGGCAGCGTCCCCATTATAGTCTATGGCAATGGGCAACGTAGCATGACGTCACGGATTGAAGTGCACCGGCCTTGTGGTATCTAGGAGGCGTTGGCCAAGCGTCTTAACGTGCTTGCTTGCCTACGAGGAGTTCATAACTCGAAGGACCGACATACATTTTTTAGATAATTTTTTCCGTACATTTCTATTAGGAATTGTGATTGCCTCTATTTAGACCACAAACTTTAACGCTTTCACCCAAGACACTGTTCCCTAGGTTCTCTCAGTTTGAACTAAAATTTTGTTCTCCCAGGACCCCAGTAAAGCATGCGTATAACGCTTGTAAACTTCGCATCATTCACACGCCTAGTAAACTTTGCATGTGCATCAGTAGTGCCAGAAGAGCTACAAAATATAGCTTAGGCCCACTCCACAGGACCTCTTGACTCGTGTGAACTACGTTGCGTAGAGAAGCTATAGATCAGTAAACGCTCATGCCAATGGCTAAATTTTAATTTTATACGGTGTTACATTATTAACCCCTTCATGGCGCGCATGTGACGTTCCTTCTTTGGAAACGTGATTAAAAGCGCTTCACATGACACGCGCGAGAAGACCGTGACGACATTGATTTTCGTATTTCTTGGTCTTTCTTCCGAGCCTGGCAAAAATACGCTAGGAAATGATAACGTCAAGGAAAGCATTTACTAAGACGAAAGCCTTATACGTCTCATCGTTCAGTCGACCTTCAAAGTCCTTGAGCGAAAACACGTCGACGAGACGATAGGTGCAAAAACTATCATTAACAAAGCACTCATAGCCCCCCAAGCAAGCAAGATGGGCGGTAAGGACGATGATAAAGCGAATTAAGATGGATGTTAAAACGAATTAAGTGGATAATGAAGCGACTTAAGTGGATGACTAAGCGATTTAAGTGGATAGCTAAGCGAATTAAGAGGGATGATTCAGCGAATTAAGTGGATGACTCAGGCGAGGTAAAGTAAATAAATTAAGATTGATCACTAAACGATTCAAAAGATCACAGAGCGAATTAAAAGCACGCGTAAGCGAATTAAGAGGGATTAGTAAGCGAAGTAGACTTAGCGAATTCAGGGGGATGTGTACGTCATGTGTCTGTCTTTGATGCATCGGCACTTGGGCTTTCGCCTTCAAGTCATCTTAGTGATTACATAAGAGAGCCTGTGATTTTTTAGGTGTTGCTGACCACTGTCTGCAACATTTTAGATCAAACTAACGCGCTTAAATGGCCATTTAATATTTGCAGGAATAGATTTAGCTACTTTAAAGATAATCTAACTTTAGAACTTACTCTGCATTGTGCCGGACGACTACAAACAATAAAGCTTTGCTCTAAGATGAGGCGCTATATAACGTAAAATGATTCCAAAATGTTTTGATTCCAATTTCTACAATCAGCCTCCACGATTGGTCAAAACATTTTCGGGCCACTCCCAACTTCGGCTGTCTGTCACGCGATGTCATGAAAACTGCGATAGCCTCCCATCTGATATAACGTGTACACACTGATTATACATGAATAAACCACACTAAAGAAAAAAAATCATTCCTGATTTGACGCCTTTTCACCATTACCCCTCTGCTATTGGTCCAATGTTTTCTGGCTACGCCCACTTCGCCTGTCTGTCACGCCACCTCACAAAACCGGCAAAACACACCACGTCAAAGTGACGTGTACGCGAAAAAAATGCATTAATATGCCGAACAAAACTTAAAATTTGTTCTGAATAGCCACAGACTGCCTCGTTCCGAAAGCAATAGAACTATGATGGCTGCCCGCCGATCGCTCAGGCCCTCGCTAGTCGCACCTGCCAGTGAGCATGTATTTATTTGCGCATGATAAACCTTTTTGCGTGGCAGTAAAACGTTACAGAGCCCTTTCGGCATGCATACGACATCGCTCTGCCAACTCTTCCTTGCTGAGGATCCGTTTCAGTGGCATGCTTATCCTTCCGTTGCACGGCGCCGCGATTTTCGACCAGCCACCGCAAGCTAAGTAAGGCGAAGCGGACCAATCGGAGAAGCCGGCACCACCCTCTTTGTGCGGTTATCTATTTTCACTGTGCTGGCTCGGCCCCATCGAAACCCTCTCCACTAGAGCGTGCTCCTCGCCTCTTGTCAGCCAATTAGATAAGAAAAACCGCTGAGTGTATACAATGTTATTGGTTTCGAAAGCGAAGCAAAGGTGACCTCCTATAAACGAGGAGAGTGTTTGATTGGGTTGTTCAGACCACGCTCCGGATCACCGCCCGATGCTTGTGTTGGTGGTTACGTAGATTTGACGTCAAGAGTTTGGAATCAAAACAGTTTGGAATCATTTTACGGTATAGCGACCATGGATAACCTGGCCATTGTTGACCATGGTCAACATTTATCATGATAGCTTTTAAAGCGCAACAAGAAGAAGGGAAACACACGACAGGACTTTTACTCGAAATGGAAGGATTTACTGAAGAAGAACCACATATATGCATACAGAAGTCGGCACACATAGCGACCAAAGCAAGGGATTAAAATAAAACGATGGACCGATACCTATATGTTAAAAAACTTGGAACATAAATCCGAAAATTAACGTGTGCCAAAATTCGAGAAAGGTAAATTCCATATCATTTAGAATGACGGAAGGATGGCTGACACAAGCATCCCCCCTTTTCCTAAAATAGAATGCCTCTGATAATCCTCGCATGATCTGGTTAAAAAGTTTAGAAAACTACCTGTCACATCTAAAACGGTAAGCCGCTGCAATGGGCGGCCAGATGTGACGGTCAGGAGATGTTTGTGACGTTTGATGCTGTCTTAGATGTACGGGAATAGAGTGACCATATTGGCCTACATAAACGTAGCGAGAGCTAAGTGGCACCATATATATAGTGCCTGAAATATATTCCACAAGTTCTTCGCTGTTTATAGTAATAAAATTAGGGAAATTTCTATGAACAAGAGAGAAAATACTTGGATGTTTATTCTTAGAAGAAAACAGGACGGTGATATTTAGTCCAGCACCCACACGCTTCAGTTTATTAGTTATCCTGTATAGGTGCGGAATAACTGCAAGTTTCCTTTTACGATAACTTCGTGTGCGCGCTTTTCGCCGGGCGCCTTTCAATTCCTTTATAAAATTGAGCAATGACTGATATAATAACAATCTGTGAATTGCTAGCCTGTTCTAACATGTCGACCTGTCATTGTAAGGTCAACTTCGTTAGGTATTCGCACATTTTTTTCTAAGCAGTACTAACACTGGCGTGAACGATGCCTATTTTAACACGACAGCGTTATGGGCCCCATGTCGCAGAAAATCCGGCGTAGGTGTCGGCTTACGGCGTCAGCGGCCAAAAAAATCATCCCGAGCAAAGAGTACCACGCAGGCCCTCCGCGTAGCGGAAAGGCGCTGGTGACCTAATTGAATTTATCAAAGTAAAATGTGCCAAAAAATCGTAAAGTACAACTTAACCACAACCTCCAGGCATGATAGCGTCGAATTTTAATTTGAATATACGAGAACACATAATTCTGTTACGCGCAAACTTGAACACAAACCCCTTTCCCAGCATTTCTACCATTCATACAGCGGAGCGCCCCAGTCAGTGGTCCGTGCAAAAACGACATCCAGATGGCGCTCGCCTTCTTGGCAGTGGCGCGTCGAGGCGAAGGTGCACAAAAAAAGAACGCTGCAGTTGCCGGGAAGCCTGACAAACAATCGGAGATATTTGAATGCTGTCGGGTTCCCCTCTTAAAGGCGAAGTTTAAGCTTCCTCCAAATGTTTTACCACTTTACAGTGTACTCAACTGCAAACAATCATACGATTAACAGATCCGAGTAGGTTATACAAGCGAACATGATGCGAGTGAAAGGCCAATCTTGGTTTGACGAACTGTAACCAATTATCATGGCGCAATTGAAAAAAAAACTAGTTGAACTTTATGCCATGTCCCTTAAACTTTTTTCAAATGTTTGCGACATCGCGGGAGGCATTAGCCACGTGACTGAACAATGGAAAGTTATCTATCTGTCTAAATCCGTTTTGAACAAGATCAGAAAGATTGCATTCCTGCTCTGTCTCAAGCTTGCCCAGGAATATGTCGCTTGATATGAAAGTGACATACGATCCGTACATTTAAATAACGGGAAAAAATTGAGAGGATCAATTTATACTATTTGAAGCCACACGAGATGTCGTCAAACCATAAATTTGTTGAGTTCTACTCTACTCAAGCCAATCAACCCAAAGCGCAATGAATCCAGAGTGCAGGCCAACTAAGAAAGGAATATTGCAACCTGCCGTGGTTGTTCAGTGGCTATGGTGTTGGGCTGCTGAGCACGAGGTCGCGGGATCGAATCCCGGCCACGGTGGCCGCATTTCGATGGGGCAAAACGCGAAAACACCCGTGTGCTTAGATTTAGATGCACGTTTTCCGGAGTCCCCCCACTATGGCATGCCTCATATTCAGATCGTGGTTTTGGTACGTGAAACTCTATAATTTATATTATTATAAAGGAATATTGCACAAAGAATGAGATTCATGTCATGAGGCAAGTAATTGAAAAATCTGTGGAGTACAACTACTTCTAATAAGTTTAACAGATTACAAAACGGCGTTCAATTCAGTAGAGATATCATCAGTCATGGCGGCGCTGTCAAGTCGAAGTGTACAGGAAGCATACTTTAATATGCCAGCGAAAATCTATAAACAATACACGACTACCTCAACTCTTCACAAAAAAGCGAAAGATACTGAACAAAGAAGGGGTCAGGCATGGAGAGACAACCTGTACGATTCTATTCACTGCATTCTCAGAAGCTTTAATGCGGTTACACTAGAAAGAATTAGGATTGAGGATCAAAGGGGAACATCTCGTCAACCTGTGGTGGACGACAGTGTCCTTGACAGCAATGACTTGCAACAAATTATTGAAAACTTTAGCCGAAAAAGTGTAAGAGTATGTTTGAAGCGCATTGTACAGAGTACAAAGGCTTTGTCCTATAGCGTAGCAAGAGCCCGAGAATGTGTGATTATTAGTCAGCCTCTAGAATAGGTGCAAGAGCCACTTTTACCACGCTAATTACTCAGAGATGACCCGGACAACAAGAAAGAAGTTTACCTAAGAATACTAATGGGTCAGAGCATATATGGCGGACAATAATGAATCATGACCGCCACCCTGCAATCATTGCATTCTACCGGCACTGAGGAATGGAAAATAAACTTTGGTGTTAGCAAAGAAGCTCGCGAAGCAGTCAACCACCGTGCAACGAGCGATGAAACCAAAAATGTTCGGCGTAGCGTTAAGAGACAGGAAGCCAGCGGTGTAGATTAGAGAGCGAACGTTCGTAGCCGATATTCTACTTGACACTAAGAAATGGAGCTGGGCAGACGATATGTAACCAGATAGATATAGACTTCATTGCACCAGTACCAGGGATTAGTGATCACGAAGTAGTGGCAGGCATTGTTCGTTGCAGAAAAATAGAATTTACGAAAATGCGGCCGAGAAAAGTATTTTTTATGAAATGGGTAATTATGAGGTTATCTCTAATGAGTTAATGATTTCCTGCCTACATTCGCGCATGATAGTTCATTTAGTAGCATCGACGGTCTGTGGTTCATATTCAGGGATAAACTGCTTTCATTGACTTCACATTTTGTTCGTCTAAAGTGGTTTCGGCTAAGCGCCGCAAAGATAAACCTTGGATTAATAAGGATTTCCGTTCATCAATTCAGAAAAAATCCCCAACTTACACAACATTTTGCAAGACAAAAAACCCTAGCTTTTACACAAAACTAAGGGATATCAGCACAAAACTGAAAAGCGAATTGAAGGTTGCGAAGAATGCATATCTGTCAGCCTTAGCAGATAAACAAAAACGAATCCCAAAGAGGTCTGGCGGTATATCAAGAGCAACAAGAAGGATTGCACTGGCATCCCGGTCATCGCAAATGATGGAAACCTAATTAAAAAAGACAAAAGTAAAGCAGAAGTTTTTAACGAGTATTTTCATTCTGTTTTTACAAAGCCATGTAGCATTACAATTTATGGCACACCGACACGATTACCGGAAATGGAAAACATTACCGTGAGCAGAGAAGGAGTGGAGGCTTTTTTGTTTAATCTGAACGCGCGTTCAGCTAATGGACCCGATGGAATTTCTAATCATATTTTGAAACACTGTTCAAGACAGATAGCGCCTTTCTTAGTAATATTATTCAACAAGTCACTAGATATTCAAAAGCTGCCCGAAGGTTGCAAGACAGCCGAACGTGACTCCGATGTTTAAACAGGGTGATCGTACACACGTATGCAATAGGCCCGTATCTTTAACTTCCGTTTGCTGTAAGACGCACGAACATGTCCTTTACTCAAATTTGATGAAGCATTTTGAAGCAAATAACTTTCTCACCTCAGCCCAACATGGGTTCTGCTCTGGTTTTTCGTGCGTAACACAACTAATCGAATTCACGCATGACATTGCACTCCGCCTGGACAATGGTGAACAAATAGATGCACTCTTCCTTGATCTGCGGAAAGCATTCGGTGTCATCCCGCACAATCTGCTTTGCTTAAAAATCTCCTTCCTAGGCATTTCTGAACATATTCTTGGCTGGATAAAGCATTATTTACACCTGCGCAACCAGCAAGTTGTTCTTAATGGGGTGAGATCAGCTGTAATGCACGTGCTAAAGGGAATGCCTCAAGGCTCTGTACTTGGGCCACTTTTATTTCTTGTTTATATAATGATTTAGTAGTAGGCCTTAAATGAACCATTAGACTGTATGCCGACGGCTTGTGTCATGTATCGTCCAGTAAAATTCCTTGCCAATATGTGTGTCTTGAAGGGCAACCTTGAAAAAGTGTCTATTTGGTGCAACCGGTGGCAGATGACTCTGAATACCGCGAAATGTTACCATGTGCAGTTTACAAAGAAAAAGAAAAATTCCCCAGTTACTATTGCGTAAATAATATTGCACTCAGTACCACTGAGCATGTTAAATACCTAGAGTTACGTTTTCTGAAACGCTTGACTGGTCTAATCATGTTGACTCAATTAGCGCGAAAGCTTACCGTCTTCACTTTTACCGACGTAAGTTTAAGCATTCTCTTTCATCACTGAAGGCAACCTTGTATTTAACTAACGTTAGGCCTATTCTAGAATATGCATGTGTCACCTGGGATCTGTGCACTAAAAACCTCACAGACAAAATAGAACGTGGCTAGAAGCAAGCAGCACGCTTCGTAATAGGAAATGATAATTTTACTATCAGAGGATCCGGAATACAGGAAAGGTTGGGTTGTAAACGCTCTATTCTCAGAGGAAAATGCTAAGATTAAAATTCCTTTGCAATATATACAAAAGTAAAACTGGTATTTACAGAACACTGTTCATTATAGAGCCACGTTACGTTTCATTTAGGAGAGACCACACTAACAAAATTAGAGCTTGTCAGTGCCGTACCAATGTGTTTAAATATTCATTTTTTCCTAACACGATTAACGATTGGAATGAGCTTCCTAATGAAATGATGGCAGCGTCTAGTATTGAAAATGCTATTGAAAGCCATATTCTTTGAATGGTCTGTTATTCATCTTTGAACATACGCTACTGTGTGCACTGTTTCCTTCTTTTTTTTCCCTCCTGCTCTAGATGTTGCTGTACTTTGTTAGCTTAACAAATGTTCTATTTACTGATGCATTCTTTTGATATTGCTGAATATTTTTCTCCTTGTGACCCCCTGTATTTTAACCTCCCTACGATAATGCCATACAGGCGATGTAGGTACACCGAATAAATAAATAAATAAATAAATAAATAAATAAATAAATAAATAACCGGTGGCGTATTAGGATTACAGAATAGGTGCCTACAGAAGGGAAGCACAATAACGTACGGCCGGTAATCAGGTGTTGTGACAAAATTGGGAAATTTCCAGGCACAACGCAGTGTACACTGGGGCTAAACATGGGTCATTGGGGATCTCTGGCAGAAGCCTTCATCTTGAAGTGACCATAAGTAGGCTGATGATGATGATGATGATTCTACTCTAAACAGCTTCTTATTGTTTCATACCTGTGAACTGCTTGTAAAATGTTCAAAGGGCAAATAGCATCCGAGTAATCTTTTCGCGGCAGATGTACGACGTTATGCGCATAACCGATCAGATTCTTACTGGTGCACTCAACTTCTATTCAGCGTGAGTGTCAGATAAATTTCAAAACTCACTGCAAGAATTACACGATGTATAATTGAAGCGCACCTCGGGTGCCTACATTTTTGATGTACAGGTGCACATTCCCGGCATCGGCATGGAAGGCCTCAATGTTACGGAGGACTGCCTTCACCTCAACGTGTGGCTCCCCGAGCTTGCCAGGAAACCGGGTTCGAGACGACCGGTCTTGGTGTGGATCCACGGAGGGGGCTTCACTCTCGGCAGTGCCAATCAGGCGATCTACAGCGGAGCCGTGTTGGCTGCGTTCGCCGACGTCGTTGTCGTCTCCGTGAATTACCGCCTAAGCATCCTCGGCTTCCTCAACGGGAACTCTCCAGATGCGCCAGGGAAACGTCGGTCTTCTAGACCAGGTCATGGCGCTAAAGTGGGTCCAGCGTAACATCGAAGTTTTCGGAGGTGACCCGCAACAAGTCACATTATTCGGCGAGAGTGCAGGATCATGGTCCGTGCACGCACATATCATGTCACCGATGAGTGAGGGCCTCTTCAAGAGAGCACTCTTGATGAGTGGCACAATGTACAGTATCGACGTGTGGGATACGGTGCATGAGAGCATGGTCAAGGGTGACAAAGTGGCTGGCATCGTCGGCTGCTCCGAGGGGGGCAAAATTGACCTCTCTTCCAATCCTGAGAATGTCATAACTTGCCTGCGGAACAAGTCCGCAGAGGAGCTCGTTACCGCTTCTGCAGAGAGCGTGGCCCCCAAAGTTATGCCTTTCTTTCCGACCTATCATGACGCATTCCTTCCGAGGAATCCAATAGAGGCAATCAAGCGCGGTTTTTTTGCACCTGTAGATGTCATGGCAGGAGTCACCTCCGACGAGGGGGCTTTCTTTGTCCTGTTCCCACCGATGCATGACCTCTTAGCCGAAGACCTTGTTTCAGTGTCGTCCAAAGGACTCGCTGATTCTCTTCAAGCATATTTGTCACGTTTATGGAAAAAGGACACACCAGACCTTCTACGCATGTACCTTAACGAAGCTCCGCAAGGTGACAACAACGCTTTGAGGAGGCAGTACGTGGACTTCACGTCGGACAGGGTGTTCAACTGCCCGCTACGGTTCTTCGCAGATAAGCACAGCGAACGCGGAGGAAAAGTGTTCGCCTACGTCTTCGCCCACAAGTCGGCGATAGCCCCGCTGCCTAGCTGGACGGGGCAGCCCCATTCCTTCGACATACCATTCCTTTTCGGTAAAACATACGCCACTGAGCCAGCTTCCGAGGACGGCCGCATGAGTGAGGCCTTCATGCGGATGGTGGCCACCTTCGCTGAAAACGGGTTTGTCACATTTTCACACCTTCGTTTCAATAAGAACCAACCGCTGTGCCTGTGAAGTTCGTCCAGGGGAATATACTCAAATGAAATATAAGTTATTCGTTTTGACATCTTTAAAGTGCATGGGATCGAGGTATTGAGAAACACCGTCATTGAGCATGCAGTCCAAATCGCTTTGACCACTTTGAGTTCTGCAAGATGGGCCTAAATGTAAGCACACAAGCGTTCTTACATTCCGAACACCGTCGGACTGCGGCTGACACGGCTGGGAATCAAACCTGCGATATCGTTTTCAGACGATATAGCAAAGCATTTGGTTCCCGTAAGTTTCTAACCCTTACAACTGAGTTCTAATGGTGCGAGTAAAAGAAAAACACATCGAAACAGGTACCACAGCTCAAGCGCAGATAGAAAACCGAAGTTTGAGTTTAAAGACGCCAGCTTTTATATTTATTGTCCAGAATAGGCATGGGTACACTGATAAATATGCATGACATCATAGCCTATCCTGGAAAAACGGTATTTCTGTTTCTGGTAAAGCACGAGAGGGCACATTTACACAGCTATGCCCGACCTTTTCAATATAAAAGGGGACTCCATTCTTTCCTTTACCCTCTAGCTTTGTCCTTTCCTACGAACTTTCTGTTCTCAAATAAGGGAGTCCACCAAAATTTTTAGGGTGGGTCAAGTCAATTATGGGAGGAGGGCCAGGTTGGTTTTGAACGTGGGTACAACTCATTTTTGTGGGTGTGGGTCTGGTCAGTTTTCATTTACATTGAAACGTGACGTCATCACTTGGTCACGTGAGCTTTGGTAACATCGGATGTGAACGACGGACGCTGGATTTCCCGGGTCATGGGGGATATAATGATTTCGCATTAAGATTTCACACTCACTTGCTTCTGATATTTCCTGAAGTCTCTACGCAAGTCAGCCGGAAATAACATAGATGTAGTCTATCAGCTGCCATGCGAGAAAGTGACTTCGAAAGGTTTTGATAACATGACAGTGATTACTGCTTAAGAGGATAACCACATCGGAGTCGATGCGACTGGCTTATGATGTACGCAAGGTGCCATTCTCCCCTATTCTCGAAATTAGTGGTGTTCACGAAGGAGTCCTTTGTCACAATCAGATCGATGACGAATTCATGTGACTCGAGTGCAGCAACCATTTTCTTAGTCCAAAAGAAGAGGTTCTTGCCACATAATTATTTTGTCGAATACTATTAGCATGGTACTAATATTAAATGTTAGCACCATTTATAACAATCCACATGACTACGCTGACGACAATTTCCTTCGTGGTCTACCTTCTGCTGTCGAGCCTGTCCTAAAGTTCGAACACAGTCTGCTTTCCTGTCATTATGCACTAGAAATTTATGCTGGCTTCTGAAATTATTAGTGAACATTCAACCTGTAGCTGAGCATTCAAGCTTCGTGAGCAGGTGTTTCTATAATGTCAACGCTCATACCGTGTGGTTGAATTCGGGCGAGTGAATTTATTAACAGTGCACTTAGCAGTGAAGTTCATAAGCCCTGATTATGGAGCCCATGTTAGTGGAAGAATTCACCTTAGGACACACTGTCGAATATTCTCCACTGGGTATGTCAGAAGCTGCGTGTCGAGGTGTTCTGTTTGGTGCAGAAGAAAGACGACTTTGGTGTCCTTATTTTCAGTTTTCGCCATGATGCTCCCGACCAAAACGTGCCATTAGCTCCGGAGTGAAACTGCAGTTTTCTTTCATTTCGAGTTGTTGCTGAGATTTCTCACTACTAGAGTATATACAGAAGCTATAAGAACATGACTTCTTTGTAGGGACACATCAGCAGGAACACGTCGGTGCAGTGTGCGACTTCTCAAGTAGTCGTATTAAAAAGGGACGGTATTAAATATTTTGGAACTCTCGAGGTATTAGTGCTTAATGAAGTAATCACTAGGTCCCTAGCTATCCACTGCAGAGAACGACGAGCAAATTTTTATCAGTGTTTTTGAGGGGTTGCATAACTAATCCTCCCTAATTCATTCATTACCCGCCTTGCTAGCTTAGCGGCTATGGTGTTTAGCTGCTAAGCTGCAGTTCGCAGGCTCGAATCCTGGCAGCCGCATTTCGATGGGGTGAAATGCAAAACGCCCTTGTTCCGTGCATTGGCGGTACGTTAAAGATGCCCTGGTGGTCAAAATTAAGCCGGAGTTCGCTACTACGCCATGCCTCACAATCACATCTAGGCTTTAGCACGTAACCCCCCCCCCCAAAAAAAAAAACAATACAAATAATTCCTTCAATTAATAGAATACACAGTATATCTTCTTTTGTACAAGGCGAGTGCGAAAAACATCGCGTAGGCTCTACCATCAGTGATTAGACTGAATTTTTTTGACATACCTGCTGGCGTATGCTGTAGGTTTCTTGGCGTCTGAAAACTAACTGCACTCTGAATTACCCTACTGCAGTGTATTTTTGCCCGTTTTAAAATGTCAACCAGTAACTATATGTTCGGCCAGCAGTGTTTTCGTAATAAAGCGCAAGAAATCACACAGTAAATTACTTTATGTTCAACCGTGGCGGGAGCATCTCTGTGGCAGAGTGCAATCGACTTCGACATGACACCTCTGGGGGTGCTGTTTGCTTCACTGCTCGGCACTTTATGGCAGCTGATCACTACTGTATGGAAAGAACGGATAAGGTTTGTTTCTTTTTTTGTTTCTGGTAAATAAAATTGATTGATTGATTGATTGAAGGTTTGAGAACTTCTGAGTCATATTGCAAATACAGCGTTTGCGTGGGCTGCTCAAATTATAAGCTTTGCGATTTTTTCTATTATCTTCTACCGGAATTGTATATAAGTAGCAATGACAAACACAATATTTGTCTTCTCCCAGGGCTCCCGAATTGCCGAACAACCAGCAATGGCAGCCGTACACCAAGAGTTCACCGATAACAGTGGTGATGGACCACGATACCTTCAACCAGGCTCAGGAATTCCGTGCTAGTCACTGTGAACGATGGAGGTCACTGTTCTGAAGGAATTACAAATTGGCTTGCTTACATGTGGTTATTGTCACTAATAAAATTTTATACGTTCATCAGGCAGAGAAGTTGACAAAATTAGTTTTTTTCCATCTTGAACAAATAACGTTCACTTGTTCTTAAACATGTGCATTATTAGAGGCGTGCAGTTTCCGAACTAATGGTAATGGCAGCGCACATGGTGTCGTTACAAGTATTGGGACAGTTCAGTACGGATGTGCAACGCCTTGATTTTTTACTCCAATCATCAACTTAGTTGAACTTGCTGCAGGATGGGCATCTGATTACTTTTCCCGAAGAAAATTTGAAATCCCGAAGTAAAAGTGTCGTCAAGCCGGTAGCACAAAGAGACTCCATATGGCTTTCTCACAAAGAAAGTTTCGGAGTCGCAGAAAACGGATCCTTGTCTGGCAATGGAACCCTAGACGAGCGCGTTTCCGCGGTGGTAGCTTTGGCATCTGAGCTAAGCAGAAGCTAACAGATCGAAGAGCGAGGCCTAATTAAACTTCCGCTCGAAGCGTTGGGACAACAAATGGTGCCAAATAATTATGCGGGTATCAACAAAGTAAATGAATTCGTCCACTTCGAGTGGTCGACTAATTGTACATCGCTCTACAATCAGCTAGCCCCCTTAGTTAGCTCAAACGGTAGTTTTGGTCTCTGATGGCCTCTCTAAATGATATTTGGCCACTCTAGATTTGGTCTGTAGCACGTGTGAAGTTCGATATAGGTGACGGCGTAGGGTTGACAAGTATACTGCATGAACAAAGTAATCGAGGAAGGCGCCTTTAGGGTTGGATATGTGGTGAAAAGGAAGGAATTCTGGGGTATCTGTGTAACAGTGTACGGCACTTTGCAATAAAATCAGATGTGCTTACACTTAGTGCACTCCACTGGAGAAAAAGACCTGCAGGATTGTGTTCGGGGACTACTTTGAGCCAGTGGTGTTTCGAGGCGCTTAGGTCAAAATCTCCTCCAAAAACAGCACACTTTGGTAATCCTCAACTGGGAAAGTACGTGTGAAGATAACATAGCGTGCGACTCCGGAAAGACGGTCGTGTAATCATTAAACTGTGGTGCGGGAGAATATTATTGTATTGACTCGTGTAAGGGCCACACTTTTTTTATAAAATGAATAAGCATAGAGTCATGCGCGCACAAACACACATGAACACATATCACTCGATAACCGCGGAAAATCTCTGTCAAGACGATGGATTGAAGAAGCTCGGCAGCAGCTGCGAGATAATTGACCTTCGTGCTTCATCTCGTATTTACGCCATATAAGCCGTGAAAAGAAAAGAAAAGTGTAAAATCATTGCATTCTACCGGTGCTAATATAGGGGGCAGAAACCTGGAGGTTAACAAAGAATCTCGAGAACAAGTTAAGGACCGCACAAAGAGCGATGGAACGAAAATGTTAGGTCTAACGTGAAGAGACCGGGAGAGAGCGGTGTGGATCAGAGAGCAAAAAGCGATAGCCGATATGCTAGTTGACATTAAGAGGAAAAAATGGAGCTGGAAAGGCCATGTAATGCGTAGGATGGATAACAGGCGGACCATTGTTAGAGTTACAGAATGGATACTAAGAGAAGGGAGGCGCGGTCGCGGACGGCAGAAAACTAGATGGGGTGATGAAGTTAGTAAATTTGCAGGCGCAAATTGGAATCAGCTAGCGCAAGAAAGGGGTAATTGGAGATCGCAGAAAGAGGCCCTCGTCCTGCAGTAGACATAAATATAGGCTGATGTTGATAATGATGAACCCGCGAGAACACAGCGCATGGCGGACTGTGTCCCCGTCGCAGATGGCTTTCTAGATACAGCAGCGGGGGCGGACGCGTGCGGCCGCCCAGGCCGCCCGCAGTCGCGCCACACTTCGCTCCATTTTTAACGTGCTGCACGTGACAGATTGTTCGCGCCAGCAATATATCGCGAAATGAAAACACGTATAGAGCTTCACTCAAATTTCGTATTAGGGAGCATCGTAATCGACGGTAAATTTGCATTGCACCTCCCCACTCGTCACAGCGATATCCTGCGTTATCCCCCTCATCCGACGGTCGTGAGTGGTGGATAAGAAAGGAGTAGAATAGGGAAAATTAATACTTACAATATACCGGCCCTGATTCAGGGCTGCTTATTAGCGCCCATTCACGCAATGGGCAAACTATCGACCAACGTAACAAATGATCCCTGTGGTTGTTCGCATAATTACTTTTCACGAAAACTTTGAACGTGCCGGTAAGCTGAGTGAAGAGCAATGGCGTTCAAAGCAGGGATGTTGGCACTACTTGTCTTCACGGCCCTTCTGAGTGCCGTGGCCGAAGACTTGCACGTCGGGAGGCCGACAACCGAGGGCCATGTTTGTGGCAAAATTGTGGGCAGCCTTGGCAAGAGCGTGGAGGAGTACCGCGGCATTCCTTTCGCTGAGCCTCCAATGGACAAGCTCAGGTTTCGTCCTCCAGAGCACAAAGCACCATGGGAAGGGACGTTAGATGCCACTGCAGGATCTGCAGTATGCCCTCAGGTACGTATATAAAGGACTGCAATAAAGTAGAACCATTTAGCGGAACATGCATGGGAGGACGTGCAAGCGGCAAGGACAGGGAAACAAAGGGCACGGAGGATAAGCAGTGACGAGAACTTTAATTCTGAATGAAGCCATTATAAAGAAACATAGAAGTGGTGATCAGTAAAACAAATAAAAAAAGAACAACTTTCATTTGAGGATATTTGTCCCCACATCGCAGGATAGCTGGTACAGTGTTGCGGGCGTTTTCACACTATCGTACATTGAATGGTCAAGAGATAAGAGAACATCAGGTGCTAGTGATGAAACCCGCTTCACAGTTCAGCAGCGCGGCGTAAGGGAAGCTGGCCCCACATGAATCATCAATAACACCTCTGCTGGTTTAATTAGAATAATCGTTTGCTTAGATTTTCCTATTTGCTTCCCCTGTCTGTAAAATACTCCTGCCATTGGAATTTGTGCTTCCTGCCATGCACTGTAAAAAAAACTGTCGGTCGTATGTCGGCGACTGCTGTTAATAAGAGCAAGGACCACTCACGAAAAAAGGATGAAGTGCGGTGATCGAGGGCGCGTGGCACGGGAGTTCTTCGTATTCTTGCTGAAATAAATGGTGGCGTAAGAAGTTCTGCTGTTGGCTCGTCGTGCATATTGTCCCTCACCGTACTCGAAGGCTGGTATACCGCACAACGAGGTCCTCGGACTTTACAAGTGCAATATTCCAAAACCTTGGAACTTTGGCAGTAGCAGGAACACCTCCCATTTGAGGATATTTGTCCCCACATCGCAGTATAGATGGCACAGTGTTGCGGGCGTTTTCACACTACGGTCCCCATGGCTAAATTGACGAGTGCATAGACTTCAGTCAAAACAGCGCATTTCTAACGGCTTCCTAGTCAACGTTGACTGGCGCGAACATGTGCAAAAGACTGGTACTCGATTTGTGTATTATGTGCGGCCAACTACCAACTGCAGCAGTTTCAGGCGGTTTCTGCGCGAGTGTGTTGTCCTGGTGTCCTTCCCGCCAACCTCCGAGCAATCGGCCACCTGGAACCAAAAATCAAAGAACTGTGCACGAGTGGCAGCTGTGGTGCGGCAATCGACTGACGCAAGTCAGGATCGACCGGTACCCTGCAGGCCTTTTCACTATTCGGCACAGTATGAATGTTGTTTCCGTACAGATTTGCTTTCCGGCAGCAAACCAAGTTCAGGTTGCGATTCGCTTCGGGTTTTTTTTGTGCCGACGACAACATGTGCCACTTTAGCCTCGAACCGCATGGCGCGTTTTTCGGGTTAGAAGGCGAGTTCGAAGAAACGTTCTTTGTAGCGATAGCTACATTATGCCAGGTTTTCGCCTCTTCGCCGTCGCCGCACTTTGAGCCGTGGTCGCACTGTGGCGTCACACCACGGCCCTCGATTCTCCAGCAACTTTACAGCAACTCGGCTCGTCGCGGTCGCCGCGCAGCCACCGCTACTGCCGTTGGGTGCTCGCCGCGCCCTCTGTGTTACGTCACACCACGGGCCTCGATTCTCCGGCAACTCGGCTCGTCGCGGTCGCCGCGCGGCCACCGCTCCTGCCGTTGGTATTAAAGGGACCCTGAAACGATTTTGACGATTTTATACAAACGTACTGAGTCGTTAGAGTAGGTCCTTCTGATAATTAATTGACGCATCTAAGCGCTCCACGTAAAGCGTGTTTTTATTATATGGTTTTAAAAAGGTACATCGCTACCGATTGCAGCACTCCAAGCGGCTTAGTTTTGTGCCCAGATGACGCGATTTGCCCGGAACACGTCACTAGGCCAGCTATCCGATTGGCTGCCCAGGGCGCGTCATCGATAATTTTTCCAACATTATGGTGAACAAATGTTGTTCGTAATAGTTTAAATGTTATTTATTTTGTTCCTATAAAAAGAAAGTAACATGAAAGAGAATGCACAAGGACAAGTATCACTACACAAAAAGCACTTCCGGCCCACAGCAAGTGTCGTGTGCTTGTGTTAAAACGTGCTCCGTGTTGACGAGAGCTGCGTGGTCAGTGTTGGTCTTGTTCTTTTCGCAAGCACCATGGTTCGCCCTTGCGTTGTGGGCTGCAAACGTAACGATCGGCGACATCGTGCATCGATCGGCGACAAGCTGCGACATCGTGCCCCGCTGCAAGGCAGCAGATGAGCGGCGTGGCTGCAGCGCATCGGACTGACGGTATTCAAACGGCGCCAGCATCTACGCGTTTGCGGCCGTCACTTCAAGTCGAAGGATTGCCACAATAGAATTTAGCTTGTGCGGTATTCAGGTCAACGCAGGCGTAAGTGTACTGGCCGTTTTACCACGTTTTACGCGATCAACGGAGGGCAAACGTGAACTGCTTGCACGGTGCAGCCACCTGGCGGCACAAAGCTCAACCAAACACACAGGTAATAAAGCACTAACCAAGTTTTTTCTACTTTGCTGCTGGATAAAATTTTTGGCATGAGCGTAATCTTGAACACGTTGTCTTTTTATTTGTTTCAAATGTTTTACACTTGGTTACTGGAATATTCGATCTCTATTTGGCTGTTTAAGCTCTGCGCCAACCGATGGCTGGACCGTGCATGCCGATCAGGCCGCTAACTTACGTCTACGAAGCTCCTTAATCACAGCGGTATGCAGGGGCTTTAGTTTACGCCTCTGGCTATCCGTGAAAACCCCCAGCTCGCCTGTGGTTACCAGAATACCGTACACGCTCGGCGCTGCGACAGAACGCTTGATCGCTATCGCTGGGGATCGACGACCGGGCGGCTAGCGGAGATATCCTAGGTCACCCTAGCGGAGAGGTTGGAGAGCTTTCGCGCGCTGGCTCCAAGACAACCGGAAGGAGACAACAACGTACGTCACAACATGACGAAGAGCCAGCGAAGGCGGAGCTTAGCTCCGATCACTCGGCGAACGAGTTGAGGAGGAAATGCATGGTTAGGGAGGAGGGCAACTTGTAATCGTCCGTAGCTCTCTTAATATGAGAGCTTCTCTTAAATTGTGACTTGAATGTTTTACTGTAGCTGTACCCTACACGTCTACAAAATTTGTCCGAACCGTTTCAGAGACCCTTTAAGGGGCGTTAGCCGTTGGGTGCTCGCTGCGCCCTCTGTATGACGTCACACCCCGCGCTCCGCAGCAGTGATAACCGGGAGTATAGAAGGGGAGAGCTCGGGTCGCCGCAGCCATAGCTGAGGCCGCATTATGGATGGTGAGAAGTCGGCCAGCCTGAAGGAGGCCAGGGATTGCCGTAGAAATGAAGGGGAGACAGTGCGCTGAAGAGACTCAAGAGGAGCGTGCCGAACGGTTGGCCAAACGCCGTGAAAGCGATGCCGCTAGACGGGCTCGCTTAGCCTCTAATGATGAATCTACAGCGCCGACCTCTCATGCTGCTCGAGTTCTGCGTCTCTGAAGGCAGCCCGCCTTGCAACCCACCCTGCTTTACCCGTTGGTTAACCACAACGTGTCTCCTTTCTTAGTCTAGTGGGAAACAACTAAGTTTAGTAACAACATGTCTAATTACAAGCGAAGCCTAAGCGCAGCCGGGGTTCGGTAGCTATCGCAACTCGACTAGGTTTAACCCGAGCTAAACCACAGCCAATTTTTTTATAAATGAGAATGCGTAAGATCTACAAACGAGTTTAATAGCTTTGTATTTTTCTAAGATGCAGTGCCGCGGAAAGCCTCCATATAATATCGTGATGCAACTTGCAGGACTGGCATGTACGCTTGCGCTGTATAAATTATATGCTCAGAATAGCCTTAAGAAAATCACATTTTTAGCGGGATATGTCCCTTGCCTAGGTTTATGTACCGTCTTCTTTTGCGTCAGTTCGATCCATAGAAAGGTATGTCTAGATTAGAATAAGTCATATTTAGTTGACGCATATTTTGGGTCAGTTTTGTACCTAATTCTCCGGTTTCGGTTTCGACGATACAGCAGAGGTGCGTGCCATTTTTTTTTTTCATGCAAAGAGCTGCACTAGCTCTCAATGTATTGCTGTATATATAAAAAAGTTAGGGTCTTTTTTCAGATGCTTTAACAAATGCATTATTCATTGCCGAGACAATTGCAGGTATGAATTCTGCTCTGTTTTGGTAAACACTTATTCCTTTACCACCTGCAATATAGTCGTCAAGACAGCTCCAGCAATAAATAAAGTACAAGGCGCTTAAATATCTCGCTGCAGATGTTCATGTGTAGTGTTCACAACCGTTACAAAAGGAACACAGGTGCAGCAGTTTGTATTAGAAGGTGATATTGGGAATGACCCAACATAAACATTTCACGTGCTTCTCCCAGCGGCATTTAGACGGCATCTCCATGGAACGCCTCAACCACACGGGAGACTGCCTTCACCTTAAAGGGACAGACAACCGCTCAGAACATTAATTGAGATAACCCTGTGGATGGAAAGATTGCTATCGTATTGGCTAGAACGGGCCCTGTTTTTCTCATAAACGTGGATTTATATTTTTAATTCTTCACTAAAAGTCGTGAAAAATGCCCTTTGGCGCCCCATGCGGCAAAAACTTGGACCTATTTAAGAGTTCTACCACGTGACCTTCTACCAGTGTATGCTGTTCCTGGTCTTTTTATTAATATTGAAATGCAGTAACCTTCTTTCTAAGTTTTTCTAACTTACAATGTGCACATAAGCCTTCGTTTGTAGTGAGTAGAGAAGTGGCGCTGCCTTCGCCTTCGTTTTCGATGACTTGGCTTGGCTCGTCTATCGACTGAATAACGATGACGGGGGCCAGCCAGCCATGACGTAGGCGAGTACTTGGGGAAAAAAACGCGGTGCAGCTATCAGAAAGGTCTGTACAGCAACGCAAACTTATTGTACCAGTCTATTTACCTTTAAAGTGGCTGGAAAGGTGACAATATGGGTGGTTAACCACATTTGCACTTCCTCCAGTAAACGCAGGACGATGGGCGGCTTTCGCAATTTGCGAGGCGGGCTATTGGCATCGCTAATCGCTATCACTTCTCAGCGTTGCTGTAGGAGGGACTCTTATTTCTTTAGAGGCTGCTCAGATAAAAAAATTCTTACAAAATATCCACGCACTTTTGGAAGTAACCGCTGCAGGTGTAAACACTACCGAGGATGAGCTTTTTGTGCGCCATAAAAAACTGGGTCCATAAATATCGGTTGTCAGTCCCTTTAACGTGTGGGTTCCCGAGCCCGACAGGAACCCCGGTTCGAGTCGACCCGTCTTGGCCTGGATCCACGGAGGAGGCTTCAGTTTGGCAGCGCCATTCAGGCAAACTACAGTGGTACCGTGATGGCTGTGTTCGCGGACGTTCTGATCGTCTCCATGAACTACCGCCTTGTAATCTTCGGCTTCCGGAAGGCCAACTCTCCAGAAGACCCAGGGAACGTTGGTCTCCTCGACCAGGTCATAGCGCTGAAATGGCAGCGAGTCACATTATTCGGTGAGCGTGCAGGATCAATGAGCGTGCACGCACGCATCATGTCGCCGATGAGCGAGGGTCTCTTTAAGAGAGCTCTCTTGATGAGTGGCACCATGTAGAGTATCGATATGTAGGACACGGTCCACGAGACCATCGCCACCTGTAACAAGGTGGCTAGCATCGTCGGCTGCTCCGAGGGGGGTACGATCGACCTCTCTTCCAATCCGGAGGGTGTCATCAATTGCCTCCGCAGCAAATCTGCAGAGGAGCTCGTTGGCACTGCGTCCCGCAGCGTAGCTCCTAAAATGGTTCCTTTCTTCCCTACCTATCTCGACGCCTTCCTTCGTTGCTTCCCAATAGAAGCAACGAAGCGCGGTTTCTTCACACCTGTCGAAGTCCTGGCGGCAGTCACTTCCGATCAGGCAGCTGGCTTTCTTCTCTTTCCTCTGAAGAAAGACCTCGTAGCGGAAGATCTTGATGCGACGACCCCAAAAGAACTCGTTGATTCTCTTCATGCAGTTTTGTCGCGTCTGTGGAAACGGGACACACCAGACCTGCTACGAATGTACGTTGACGACGCGCAGCAAGGGGACAGCAACGCGCTGAGGAGACAGTACGTCGACTACACCTCGGACAGGCTCTTCAACTGTCCGCTACGGTTCTTCGCAGAGGAGCAGAGCGAGCGGGGAGGAAAAGTGTTCGCCTACGTCTTCGCCCACAAGTCGGCGACAGCAGCGCTGCCTGGCTGGACGGGGCAACCCCGTGGCTTCGACATACCGTTCATTTTCGGTGAAAGGTACGCCGCAGAGCCAGCCTCAAGGGACGGCCGCATGAGCGCGGCCTTCATGCGATTGGTCTGAAGATGGGTTTTGAAAATGGGAAAGCGCTTCTCTGAAAATGGGTTCGTCGCCTTCTTACACTTTTGCTTCCTTTGAAACGATGGGGTAAACGACCCTTGCTCATTAGCAAATATACTTTTTTATCATGCTTAGTTGAGATAAGTTACTAACCTCTATCCTTCTATTCTCGCAACATTGATGCCTTCAGGTAGCATATCTGGCTTTATTGACCCGTTGCCTTCACTCAAAAAGATCACGTACTCGTGACGCCTGCGGCAGAAAGGATGTTCCACATCCGCCGGATAAGTTTGTGAGTGGTGGCGCTGACTAACACTCCCATTGTTAGTTGTAGCAGTGAAACATAAATACCCCAGAAAGTGGATGGGAAAACAGCACCGCGGTAGCTCAATAGTAAGAGCATCGCACTCGTAATGCAAAGACGTGGAATCTTTCCCTACCTTCGGCGAGTTGTGTTTTCATCTATTTTCATTTCCGTTAATTTATCATTTCTTTAATGCAGTTTTTAAGCACAAGTAATTTCCTCCATGTTGTCCTTAGTGTCATTGTTTGTTGGCTTTTTATGATATGAATAATAAAAATCGGGCCACTCGTTTTCCTTTCTTCTCGTTCATAACCTCTATGCTGGTGATATTTATTATTGAGCGATTGGGGATGTTACCGACAAAGAGGGAAGTTGATGTGCGTAAATTCTGAAATACATGAACGCGAACAGAGTTGTTCATTTGCCGTTTGAATGAAGATACAGAGTAGGTTGTACTTTGTGTTGCCAAGTTTTCCAGTCTGTCGTTTGTTGCACAATCGGGAAGAACTCAAACAGCTTACTAGAGTACGTTGTTGCAAATTGAGGTGCGTAAACGACACTACGATACCACCCTGCAGGGTGTTTGCACATTACACGTTACGTAGGAAATGTGATAGGTTAGATATTGTTCGGAATATGTGCCGGACACCGGTTAAACACCATAACAGTGACCGTTCGACCACAGAAGACTGCCACCATTGGCTGTAGTAGAGCATGGTTGTGTACGGGCCTTTGACAGAAATGAGAATATGCGTAATGTAGTTCATATATATTGTCACGTTTAGTAGACAGGCGGCTTCCAAAAGAGGCCGTTAAAGTATGTCCGAGTCGTCGAAGGGGCAGCGCAGAACCGACAAAAGACCAAGGCGCTAGCTCGTGAACAAGACCGTCCTCGTCTTCTGAGAGCATGATGGCACAAGCGCGTGGCATTACCCCTCCTCCCAGAAGAGCATCGACTCGATGCTAAACAAAACATTGACAGGCAGAAAGACTTGTCCCAGGAGAAACGTAATGGTCCGGAAACCACGACTATTATGGTGTGCGATATGGTTTTAACCGCACGATGTGCACAATCTCAGGCCGTGGTTGTCGGCGTCGTGCTGGCTGGGTACTGTCCGGAAGAACTTCATAATTGAGGTCATTCACTCGCCGAATCACCTTGTAAGGGCCGAAGTACCGACTAAGAAGTTTTTTCCGAAAGGCCCTTACGGCGGACGGGGGTCCAAACTAACACTTGGTCGCCCGGTTGATACTCAACTTGGCGGTGGTGGAGGTTGTAGTGTTGCGCGTCAATACACTGTTGTTTTTTGATGTTCACGCAAGCCAATTGGCGTGCTTCCTCGGCACGCTGCACGAAGCACTTGGTGTATTCATCACGATTGTCAGAACTGTCACATGGCAACATGGCTTCTAACATCGTCTGAACTACTCGACCGTAAACAAGAGAAAACGGCGTGAAGCGTGTGGTCTCTCGCGTAGCGGTGTTGTGCGCAAACGTGACGTACGGTAGTACCTCGTTCCATGTCTTATGCTGCACATCTATGTACATCGACAGCATGTCGGTCATCATTTTGTTAATCCTTTCGGTCAAGCCATTTGCTTGAGGGTGATAAGCAGTCATCTTTCGGTGCATGGTGTAACTAAGTTGAAAAACTTCAAGCAGCCTTGCCGTACACGCCGCTCCTCGATCTGTGATGACACAGGAAGGGGCACCATGACGTAGTACGATGTTCTGTATGCGAAAAATTGTGCTACCTCAGAAGCTGTGCCTTTTGGAAGAGCCTTTGTTTCAGCATAGCGGGTTAAATAGTCTGTAGCGATGATTATGCACTTGTTTCCGGAAGTAGACAACGGAAACGGGCCCAGGAGGTCCATGCCGACTTGATCAAAGGGCCCTCGAGGCGGCTTGATAGGATTCAGCAATCCCGCAGGCTTCAAATTCGGCGACTTTGGGCGCTGGCATTCACGGCAGGCTTGGACGTATCGTTTAACGCAAGTGGCGAGTTTCGGCCAGTAGTACGATTTGCGTGTCCTGGCAAGAGTTCGAGTGAAACCCAAGTGGCCAGACGCAGGCTCGTCGTGGCATGCGAACAGGATTTCGTCATGACGCTCTGCCGGTACGGCCAAATGATAGGTTTAGTTGCTGGCAGCAGAATTCTTCTTATATAGGACACCCTGGCGTAAACAAAACGACGGCAAACCGTGGGCGATTTGCGGGGGCAGAGAGACGTTGCGGCCTTCTAGGTGTTCAATTATAGGTCGTAATTCACAGTCTGCTCGCTGCTGTGGCGATACGTCTGCCACGCTTATGGCGCCGAGAAAAGCGCTCTCGTCTTCGATGTGTTGATCGGCAGGCTCAACAGGTGCGCGCGACAATATGTCGGCATCGTCGTGTGTGCGGGCTGACTTGTACACGATGGTCACGTCGTATTCCTGCAGGCGCAGGCTCCACCGTACCAGTCATCCAGAAGGGGGTCTCTTAGGTTTGCCAGCCAGCAAAAGGAGTGATGATCCGTCACGACCTTGAATGGGCGGCCATAGAGGTAAGGTCGAAACTTGGCAAGTGCCCATACGACGGCAAGACACTCTTTCTCCGTGGTAGTGTAATTGCACTCAGGTCGTGAAAGGGTGCGACTGGCGTAAGCTATGACCCTTTCGCCATTCTCCTGCCGCTGTACGAGCAGCGCACCCAGACCGACTGTTACTGGCGTCAGTATGAATTTCTGTTTCGGCGTCCTCGTAGAAATGCCCAAGAACAGGGGGCGATGCCAGGCGATGTCGAAGCTCGGCGAAAGCTGCTTCTTGTTCAGAGCTCCAGATGAACGGCGTGTCGTCTCTCGTGAGACGAGTAAGTGGTTCAGTAATTTTAGAAAAATTGCGTATAAAGCGCCGGTAGTATGCGCACAGTCCCAGGAAGCGTCGAACGATTTTCGTGTCTGGTGGGAGCCGGGAAAGCAGCTACAGAGCGGCAGTTTTCTCGGGATCGGGAAGGACGCCTTCCGCGCTCACGACATGTCCAAGAAACTTCAATTCTTCATAACGAAGTGACATTTCTGAGGCTTTAACGTGAGGTTAGCCGATTCGGATTGCCTCGAGCACTTGCCGCAGTCGCTTAAGATGTCCGGAGAAGCTGCCTGAAAATACGACCACATCATCCAGGTAGACGAGACAGGTTTGCCATTTTAGGTCGGCGAGCACCGTGTCCATCATTCTTTGTAAAGTTGCCGGAGCAGAGCACAGCCCGAACGGAAGTACTCGGAACTCGTAAAGTCCATCCGGAGTGACAAAGGCTGTTTTCTCCTGGTCACGCTCGTCTACCTCAATCTGTCAGTACCCACTTTTTAAGTCAAGGGAATAAAAATACTTGGCTCGCCGTAGCCAGCCGAGAGAGTCATCTATGCGCGGCAACGGATAAACGTCTTTCCTTGTGACGTTGTTGAGTTTTCTGTAATCAACACAGAAGCGGAGAGTGCCGTCCTTCTTCTTCACCAGGACAACCGGTGACGACCACGGACTATTTGAAGGCTGGATGGCGCCATCGTCAATCATCTCCTTGACTTGTCGTTTAATTGCTTCGCGTTCTTTCTGCGAAACACGATACGGCTGCTGGTGAATAGGACGTGCATCGTCGTAAGTAATTATCCTGTGCTGCGTGATTGGTGTCTGACTGACTTTAGACGATCGCGCGAAGCAGTCCTTGAATTCATACAACAGTCCCCGGAGTGCCGCCTTATTGTCCTCCGACAGCTCGCTATTGATGTCAATATCTGTGCCGCATTCTTTATCGCTGCCACTTTCTCCACAAGCGAAACACTCAATTACACCCAGGCTTGTAAGCGACGGCAGTGCCACGGAAGAGGTGTCGGTGCTTATTTGTGAAATTGGTGATCAAGAAGTGAATCAATCAATCAACCAATCAATTTTATTTACCAGAAACAAAAGGAACTGGAGGGACACCTGGGCAAAAAGCTGTCGTAGCAGCTTGACGGAGGCCCAGGGTCCCCTACATGCCAGTAGCACTCACATGACATATACACTGCAGGCTTTATAAACAACACTTTCATGAAAGGTTTCATACACAACAAGCATTAGACATCGCATGTATGCATAAAAAATGACATTTTACACTTGAATGCAATATACTTATAGGTCGCTATAAAGAAAGAAAGTAGTCACGCAAACCATGTTTGTTTAGCGTAGCTGTGTGCCTATGTTTGTTTAGTACAGTCGGTGTATTATGTGTTAAGAACTGTAGGCTGTAATTGTTTCGAGACCATGGTACCTTCCATACCTCGGGGTTTCGTGTAGCATGTTTTGTGTGAGTGCAGAGTTCTAGCTGGGCAAGGGATGTCAAATAATGTTTAACATATTCGGATGAGAAGTAAATTGTGTGTAGTAATCTATGTTCGTATAATTTATCTACGCGGTTTAGTCTGTATTTAATAAATATATTTTCTGTTGGTGAAAGTCGATTAACGTTCTCTATATACCGAGCGATTTTCTTTTGAAGTATTACCAGCTTTTGCAAGTTAGATTTAGATGTTGTAGCCCAGACGAGGTAAGAGTAATTTATATACGATAAAAAGAGACCATAGTATATTTGAAGTTTTGCTCTCATAGGTAGAAATGTGCGGCAGCGTGCCATAGCACCGGTAACCGCAGAGAGTTTGCCGCAAAGATGTTTGATATGGGCATCCCAACGTAAATTATATGAAAAGTATACTCCAAGAATTTTAAACTCTTCAACCAGTTCAATGCGTTGGCTCTGAAAATAAATAGCATGATTAGGGTAAGTGATTTATTTTTTTTTGTGCGAAATATTACAACTTTCGTTTTCTTTGAATTTACTTTAAGCTTATTTGCCTGTGTCCAATCGGACAAACTTGCCATAATTTTATAACATTTTTGCACAAGTCTGTTCGCATCAGGACCTGAGGCACACAATGTGCAATCATCCGCGTACATAATAAATTGAACCTCACTGTTTATGGTTACGATATCATTTATAAAAACGTTAACCAAAAGTGGCCCAAGAATGCTTCCTTGAGGCACACCACATACAAAATGTAAGAGGGACGAATTAAGTTTAATAATGTAAACGTACTGACGTCGATGTTTGAGATATGATTTGAGTAATTCTAGCGGTTTTCCACGAATTCCATATAAACAAAGCTGCCGAATAAGGATGTCGTGATTGAGGCTGTCAAAAGCTTTACTAAAGTCTATAAAAATGTGTAGACTGTGTAGTTATTTTCAAAACTCTGCAAAACGTATTCTTTCAGCGTAAGAAGAGCCATTTCTGTGGACCTGCCTTTCCGAAATCCGTATTGTGAATCAGTAAGCACACTCTTTTTATTGAAAAATTCCGTCATTCGAGCAAAAATAAGCTTTTCCATTCCCTTTGAAAACACTGGGAGTACCGATATCGGTCGATAGTTAGACGCAATATATCGATCTCCACCCTTATAAATAACCGAAATTTTCGCGTGTTTCATTGCATCTGGAAAAACTGCAGTCTCTAAAATTAAGTTGTAAATGTGCACAAGTGGAAGTACAATAAATTGCAAGACATGTTTTATAGGTTTAATCTGCAAATTATTTACATCTAAAGCTTTACTGTTTTTCAGTCCCATGTACACACTGTATACTTCATATTCATCAGAAGGCACAAAGAATGCGCTTTCGCGAACAGCATCACTATGACAAGCCACCTGTATGCTATCATCACCTTCAGGAATATCGCTTTGGGCAGTTACCAAGTGGTGGTTAAAGTGATCGGAAAGTGCTCTGCCTGTTATCTCACGTGAACCCATCTTCATCGATGTCAGGTGCGTCTCGTCCTTGCGGCGACCTAGAACAAGATTAATCGTTTGCCACGCAATCTCTGGGCGTTGTCTCGAAACATTTGCGAATAAATCCTCATAGTACGCCGCCTTTGCCTTTCTGAGATCAGCATTCAGCCGGTTTCTAAATTTTTTTAATGCTTGTAATGCTAATTCACAGCGCGTGCGCAAGAAGGAATGATAGAGATTATTTTTTGTTTTGATCATTTTTGCAAGCTCATGCTTTCTTACTTTTTTAGAATGTTAAGCTGTCTTCATTGGAAAATTGCTGGCGTACATATGGGTAAAAGCTCTAATAAATTCGTTATATGCCTTATTTGCATCTGTTTTGTTCAAAACATGTGACCAATTGTGATTCATAACGTCATTTTTGTACTGCTCTAAACTTGCTTGTGTTATACGCTGATAAGTGAACTGTTGACAGGCATCAGCTGTTTTTTTAGAGTCATCGGTGTAGATTAAAAATATAGGGCAGTGGTCGCTTATGTCAGACAGCAGTGTGCCTGTGTTGCATACAGTAGTACAAATATCGACAATGAGTAAGTCAAGTGAAGAAGATGTATGACTTGTAATGCGTGTTGGTGTGGTGATTGTATTTACAAAACCTGCAGACTGGAGGCACGTGTTCAGTTGAAAGGATGAGTTACTCTGTTTGAGTACATCTATATTAAGATCACCGCCACACACAAGCTTCAAATTGTTCATGCTTACATCATCTAGGAATGGTTCGAAAAAATCTAGAAAAATGACAACATTGCCGCTCGGTGGGCGATACACCAAAGATATAATCCTATTTTTACTCTTCACAGTGAGTATTTCGTAGTCATCTGTTACTCTTGTATAGTCGGGTACTAATTCACATTTTGCATAGCTTTCAACAAAAAGTGCAACACCACCACCTTTCTTGTTGGGCCGATTAATAAAAAACCGGTCATAACCTTGTAAAGTCAGCATAGCACAGTTACTGTAGTATCATGTTTCCGATATCATGATCACGTTAAATTTAAAAGTAAATTGTGCCAAAAAATGGATGATTTCGTCACTCTTGTTGCATGCTGAGCGCGTATTAAGATGCAAAACAGCCGTGGCCGATGCATCCTGTTTAGCAATTAGATGCGGGAGAGCAAGCTCTTGATAAGCCATTTGGACGATGGTGAGCAGCCAAAATTGCGCGGTACACAAGTTCGCGCTGCTCCCTCACTGTACACCTGCGCCTGTCCCGGCGTTAACTTTTCGACGTCACTCTCGTTTCTTATCTGGAGAACGGGCGATGAGTCAGTTTGTCTTGCAAAAATTTTGCCGTTAAACGACCACGCCGATTTTCAGTGATGCGCGTGTTTTCTTTTCACGGCCATCGCGAGAAGCTTCTTCAGGGCAGGGCAAAGGTGTTCATTCACATAAACCGAAGGAGAGCTTTCCAACCCAAGATCTGTGCCTGTGAGATGCATTTTTCTGGCTTTGTGGAAAACGCTATCCCGCTTCGCACGACTCTTGAACTGGACGATTATATTCGTCCGATCACTATTGCGTGTAGGTACACGATGGCACGTTTCAATGTCCGATACAACGATTGGTTCATTGATCGTAGAGCCAAGTTTGGAAAGTAGGTCACTCAAGCACTCATTCTCGGTCTTCACTACACCCTGAATCTCTAGGTTGGTCTTACGAGAGTATTGCTCAGTTTGCATGAGTCGGTTTTCTAAGCTTTGCACTGTGCTCTCTAAACAAGAACACTTAGCGTGCAGAGCCGCGTTTTCGCTCTCAAGTTTAGCATTCTTCGCAGTACATTCCATCAGTTTTATTGCGATAGCAATTATATGGACACTTCAACGGGATTTCTGCCGTCGGCGTCGTCGTCGCCATCGCCGTCAGGTTCCGCATAGATTCCAAGGGCGATAAAATCGTCGCCGCGCGCCGTACGAGTAAAAGCGCGCGGGGGACGCGCGCTATCACGGAAAGCCAACGCACGGCGGAAAGCAAACGCGATTGTCGCCCAAAAGGCCGTGGGGGTATGGGGGGGAGGGAGGCGGGCAACGCAATCTCCCACGCGAAAGCAAAAAAAAAAAAGAAAAAGCGGGGAGGCAGCGCGGGAGGGACGGGGAGAGCATCTTCTACTCTGCCAACAAATACGCTTGCACTGGCTGTGGTAGCCGTCGCCCGCACCGTCTCTTTATCTCCACCACGGCCGGGCTCGACTGGCACGCGCACTCGCTTCTAAGCGAGCGAGCGCGCGCGCCAGTCGAGCCCGGCCGTGTCTCCACACGGCTCTGACCTTTATGCGCTGTCCATTCGCCACTCAGTTTCCGTTGAAGCGATAGACCGCACGATTCTTCACCCGCTGCAGCGGCCGCGCCAGCGTTTTGACAGTCGTTGTTTGCGGTCATTCAGTGTGATCTATTCATGTTTGCTTGTGCGCGATGACACCACGCTTGTCAATTCAGTTAGAAAGCGAATGTGTCCAAGTTTATGCGGCCGATAAAACTACTCTGCTATCCCTACTCCGAATAGCTCTCTACCAATTTGCTATCGCAATTGATGGTTCGCATTTCGGGCGAAACTGCGACATTTTTTGTTTTCAGTTCCTCAATGTGTGAAATGCAAAATCCAGACTTTTGTAGCGTTAGCTACACTGGCCTAGCCAAGCCCGTTCCGCGCGGCACATCAAGAGCCGTGCTGCGCATGCGCAAGGATCAGTGATTTCACACCGCTTGCGCACCGGAGCCACCGGAGCCGCGCGCGACTCACCGCCGCCGGTCTGCGCATTCCAGAGGAGTGACGTCGTAGCCGTGGTAGACGCACTGGCGCCGGCGCGCGCAGTGCGTCTACCACGCACTGCGCGCGTCTGTGCAGTCGCCGTCTGACACTGCGCTGGAGCCGCTGCGCTTCTGACTGGCGTTTGCCAGTGTGGTATAGCCATGGAGAAGGAGAGCGCAAATGCTTATGCCAGTCGTGTTGACGCTACCAGAAGCTCGGGAGTCTGCATCTATGTCAGGAATGGGATTGCTGCCAGTGAACTACCAAACCTGGCGGTGCCTAAGGGTGAAGCCTCTGCCGTTCAGCTTAACGAAAGTGGTGTGATAATCGAAGCCGTGTATGTGCCACCGAACAATTCCGTTAAAGACACTATAGACGTAGTGGCTACGTGTATACCTAGTCGGGCGGCAAGTGAACTGTGTGTGGTGGCTGGTGACTTCAATCGTGCTCCAGACTCTCTTTGTGTTCCTTTGAAGGACAAGTTTAACCTCGACTTAGCCAGTCTTCCAACTGCACAGACGACCCAATGGGGAAGCACCATTGATCTTGTCTATCAGAGACAGACAGACAACTCCAAATACTGTGTTGGGGCCATAGAGACGGCAGCGTGTTACTTCACTGATCACGGAGCCGTCTTTGTGGCAATAGAGAAGCAACGTGACGTTGAGCAAAAATAAATATACATGTGCCACATAATACGTATACCGTGTGCCTGTCATTGGAGCAGCAGTAAGCATGACAATCAAGCTAATCCTTGACAATCTAGACAACCAGGAAAGCTAAGAATAATCAGCTGAACCTTTGCTAACGCTACGTATATCCTGGCATAGCCGAGCTAAGCCACTGCAATTTTTTTGCCATGTTATTCTGCTCATTTTTGAGCTCGCGGTTTTCTATTCGTAGATCTCTTTCTAAACCTTCACGAAACAATTTCAGTTCATGCCGCATCTCGTCTCTTACTTTAGCAAAATCAGACTTTAGTTCATCCTTCATCTTGGCCAGTTCTTTCGACATAGTTTGGCAGTCGTACTTAAGAATAACAGGCGAGAAAATAGAAATTCAACAAATAGCCCCAATAAACATCACGATACTCGGCAGCAGCGACGAAAAAGCACGAATATATGCAAATACAGTAGCTTTGCACTAACCTGCAGGATAAGCAGAACGATGCTTAGTGTCGTGCACTGTACTTTCGTCGCTACTGCCAAGTGAAGGCTCCGGGGCTTGAGTGGCTTCTTTTATACGGAGAGACCCGTGACGTAGGCTCTGTCGTTTCAAGCCGCAGGCGCAGACGATGTCCGTTCCTTGCGAGGCCAAACTTTTCCTTTGTAGTACCCTGTGCGCATGCGCGTGTAGCTCAGCGCTTTTCGGGTTCGATGCTCAACCAGGGGGGTGAATCTTCCTATACCTCCCATTGGTTCTCCAATAGCAGACGCTCAGTCGACGCTAGCGCCAAGGCGCACTTCAGTTTGGCCCTAGCGGATGGATGACGGTACTACGGTGGCGAAAAAAAGAAAAAAGGAAAGAAAAGCGGTGCGATTTTTTTACCCTCCCCCTTTCGCAATAGCACTTTTTTTTCTTCCTATTTTTATGATAACGCTCATTTTGTCCGCTCGTTTCTCCTTTCCCTCTTGACTTTCCTATCCCTCTCCCATGCCTCGTCTCACCCTCCCCTCATGCCTCGCGCAATGCATTTTTTTTTAAATTTCTTTAGCTGTCCGCGGCGCGCTATTTTTTCTCTCTCTCTCTCTTTTTTTTTTTTTGGTCCCGGGCGTTATCAGACGCCTACCGCGGCGTCTTCGTGCATTCGTGCATTCAATCCGGATTCTGCAATCCGATTCGTACTGCGTGCTTGTGAGCAGTGGATTCTTTTTGCGTTTTCATGCATGCAGTCGCGTTCATTCTTGCAATCAAGCAAGCATGTGCCCAAATTGTATTAAAAATAATTCCCCTTACAACACAACAGTTCTTTGGAATCACTTTATTGTGTTCGTTTGCGAAAACCAGAATTTGAGCAGACAGTGCAACACACTATAGAATGCAACAAAACGCGGATGGTGTTTCATATACGCACATGTAAAAAAAAAACATTTATTGTAATTGCTCTAATGGCCAATGCGCAGAATAGCTTCTCATGGCCTGCTTCTCGCTCGGTTCATAAAATCCACCTCCGTGAAGTGCGCCGAGCATATTCTGCGGTTGTTGACCTTGTCTCTTGGCAAAACCATTAGGTCCATCCTTTCAGCGTATGTTAAAAACGCTTCCATCCTGAAGAACAGTGAAGATCATAAATTATAACATCGCAGTTTGAACATACAAAACAGAGCTCGTTTCGCGTCGCGGCAGAGTACTAGTTGTGATATGTCAACCTTAATTATCAGAAACGCATTTTTAAACGATGGCGGCCAATTGCCTAGAAATAAGAGCAAAGCGCACACCTACACACGTGTTCCTTTCGATACGCACATGTGGTACTATATTTATAAGGAGCTTTTTGTTCACTGCTTTTTGACATAACAATTTACTGCATTGTTGTGATGTTTTCAAATCAGCTAGCTGCTGCCTCACCACCGGACAGCCATGTACGACTGCGCACAATTACTATCACAAAGAAAATCTGGGAAGTCAACAGCCCCGAACTCAACGACCAAACCCTGGCCGTCCAGAGTGCCCGCGATCGGGCCGTCAAGCTCGGCTTGCCGGTCCCTACGTGGGACTAGCCGGGTGGCGCGGGGTGTCCCCTGCGTCTTCTCTGGACCTCAATAAAGTTATTTCACTCACTCAAGTCAACTGCACAGTGCTCACTTGTTGTCTTTAAGGATGCGGTAGAATTTCACGTCGCATGGCTCACTTCGTCTTGATGTGTTCGCACACCATTGAACCATACACGAACAGCGACAAACGTGCAACGGTAGGGTACCACACGAACCACACTGCTAGCGCGGAAGGCGAAAATCGCAAAACTGACCGCATAATGCCAGAAAAAAAACTGCTGCCGTTTTGGCCGTTATCCGCACATCTTGATCAGCACGGCCGACGACGAGCGCGGGCCGCGCCAGCCGCGCAGCCGATAGTTGAAGGCGAGAGAGAAACGACAAAGTTGAGAGAGGGTTGACAAGAAAAAAAAAGGAAAAGCGATTTTGGTTTCGCATCCATCTCATGGATGGCGCTGCAATTCACGTGGACAAAAAACCAGCGGAGTTTCCGAGGCCTGGCTCAACCGTCCAGAAGCACACCTGCAGGATAAGCAGAACGATGCTTAGTGTCGTGCACTGTACTTTTTGCAGCGTGTAATGAGGAGGTACCGGAGGTACCAGAGTAGCCGTCGCATGGTTAGTCGTGGTAGTAGCGGATGTAGCATCCATACCTGCCGACGTTGTCGTTGTCCTCGCAGGTAAAGGCTCAAACTCGGGGGCCAATCCCAGGATTCTCCGGCTGACGCGGTGTGCTGGCGTGAGCTGCGGTTGCGATCTAGCGTTCCTGCTGCTAGGAGGGGCCGGTTGCATGGGTCGAGAATACCCAGCACCTCCACCAGAAAAATGGCACGTTTAATAGACAGGCGGCTTCCAAAAGAGGCCGTTAAAGTAAGTCCGAGTCGTCGAAGGGGCAGCGCAGAACCGACAAAAGACCAAGGCGCAAGCTCGTGAACAATACCGTCCTCGTCTTCTTCTGAGAGCATGATGGCACAAGCGCGTGGCATTATATATATATATATATATATATATATATATATATATATATATATATGCCGAAGTGATCTAGGGCTTGCGCGCTCGGAAAGCGGGCGCTAGGGGAGAAGAGGAGGACAAAGTAGAATATAGAACTGGTCCGGCTGGCCCGAGCCGCTGCTGCCGCCTCAGGGTGCAGGGATTCCCCCCTGGCTCATCGGGCGACTCAGCCAGCAAGTTGACGGCCGTCATGCGGGCCATCTCTTTGCTGACACAACAGCTCCAGGGTATGACGAGCGCCTTCGCATCCGTTAGTGGTTGCGTCCTGCCTGGGAACGCCGTCCACGCTTCCCTGCAGCCGGCGTTCGTTGAAATACCGACGTTTCGCGGCTTCCAAGACGCCGTCATTCTTTGGCTTCACAACATCAATGCCTTGGGTGATCTTCATGCCTGGTCCGCCCACACCAGATGGCTAGTTGCGGCGAAACGACTCTGCGGTGCCGCCAAAGCATGTGTTACCTACGAAGGCATCAAGCAGCGGTCCTGGCATGAATGGAGTGCAGCTCTGATCGCTGCTTTCGGCCGGCTCACGTATGCCTGCCATGTGCCCGGCCAGCACTGCTCTGCGGTCGGAGCTCCTCAGGACCACCACTTTGACGCACCAGTCGTGCCCAGCAAGCACGGCGCTACTGAGAGATACAGCCTCGATGCTGCGGCATGTGTGCCATGCGTCCCTCCGGCAGAAATGTCCGCAGCCTGCCCCGACACAGCAACCGGCACACCGGGTGTCGCCGTCGGCTTCAACCCAGACGTTGGGAAGCGAGTGGTGACCGCCGCTTCTGCGTCGACCCACCACCGGGCGGCGCATCACTAACCGACACCAGCGGCTCCACCACAAGCTCTGACCACGCATCAAGCCATTACTGCTGCTTAGACTTGGCAGTCTACGCCAGCCGAGGTGGTGCGGCGGCAACCCAGTGAAGCTCGGGAGTTGCACCATCTCGGCGTTGCAGCTGCACCCGGCAAGGTTTGGTAGATGAGCTCGCAGCCGGCTACGTGGTAGACCACGGATGCGAGCCATTTTTTCCACCGCGGGTCTCCGACAGTGCACCATCACTGATAGAAACCATGACAACATTCGGTCCACAGCAGTCTGTACAGCTGCTCTCGAATTTATCAATGCCGGAACACATGGAGGTACCGACTCCTTTAGTATTTGAGCAGCTAGCACTCCAGGAACCCGGATATGTCCTCGGATCGCAGCATGCCGAACCGTCCGGACCCGCCAGATGCTAGAATTTTAACGCAGTCATTGGCCGAATGCGTGACTGTTCGCTGCGCGCTGAGTGAGACCTGGCCGATGGGAACGAAGGCGAGTAACATGCTTGAGGCCATCATTATCGAAGACCTGCCCGTGCACGAAAGACGCGCGAGTCGTGCTCAGGGACGCATTGACAGAGAGATGCTCAAGATGCTCAAGAGGCCACCGAAAGTTATGATCACAAGAGACCACGAGAGATCTGCAAAAAACCAGATGCGCAAGCAACCATCGGTTTCAAAGAGGAAGACCCTTGTCCCACACTCGGGTAAGGACGAATCAGTAGCAGCAGCAAGTATTTCAACCAGCTCAGAGTATTCTAGCACATCGGCGAAACTTTATCAGTCAGCGGCAGCATGGAAAAGACGCACGCGACAGCTGAGCAGAGCAGCCGTTCATTTTACAGATTCTTCTGCCGTACGTGCACACGTGCAACGGGGTAATCATCGGCTAGACATGCGACCAGCGCGCTGCAGTCAGTGCCGCCCGCCAGAGAAGCTGGTATCGCGCTGGAAGGCTCACCAACGACGACCTGACTGCCTGGACAAGTTGCTTGGTAGTAAGCGTGCCGGAAGCTTGCAGCGTGGCCGAGTGTAAAGACGAAGTGAACTAGGGCTCGCGCGCTCGGAAAGCGGGCGCTAGGGGAGAAGAGGACGAAGCAGAATATAGATCAGCCGGCCCAGGAACCACTGCGGTCTCTGTGTCTGTTCCTTTAGAATATATATATATATATATATATATATATATATATAGAGAGAGAGAGAGAGAGAGAGCACATTTATTTCCACCAGCCAATTAACGTCTCAGGGGATGGTCTTCCTCCGCAGCGCCTCTATCCGTCGTATCATTTTTCTAGCCAAAGTGTTTTTTCTTTCGTGCCGATATTTTTTTATAGTGCCAGTGTCATCCGCGTCCCTATCCGCGGCACCAGGTGCTGCCTTCTGGTGAGGACTTCGGGAGCGTGAGAAAATGGCTGAACTTGCGGTACGTGTTCGCTTGTTGGGTTTCTAGACGTGTTATTGTCGGCATCTACTGAGCGGGATATACAACGGTTATTTGTCCGAGCGGCAGCGTGCCATCGTTGGCTGCACCAGCAACCAGTGAACGAGGAAGCTGCCCATGCAAGAGGCCTGCGATCGACGTTCACGGAGGCACAAGAGGTTTGTGTTTGCGTGGAGTGTATTCGCTGCACGAGTTTATTGTGGCACCCGAGAAATGACACTATAGGATAATGACTCTAATTGTAAATGATTTTGCGCCCAGTAAGCTTGCTTGTATGGGTATTCGTTTTGTTGTCGTTAACTAAGCGACAGTGTGCCTCTTGCCTTCCCACGCTGCGGGCCTACGATAACAGCATAACAGTGCAGTTCAATGCCTTTCGGCGTCTTTATTTTGGGTGTGCTCGGTTCACTTTCCGGATGGAAAGAGCACGGAGGTAAGCCTGAAACCAAAACTTCGTTTCGGGTATTAAAGAAAGGTAAGCAGAGAAATCGTTTCGGGTGCGCGTGTCGACTTCTTGCGCAGCGATTGTTCCGGAACGGCAAACACACAAGATTCCACTCAACTTGGCGGTCTTCGTTTCCTGTGTTTTACATGCGCACGAATGAGCCGAATTCGAGTACTCGTGGCCGGGAGAAGAGAAATCAGCATGTGATTAGCGTGCACAGCAATGGGTCTGCGCGCGTCTCCATTTTTCACTCGACTTTTTTTTTTCTTCGCGCAATGCGTGGGTGCTTAAACTCCCCTAATTGTGCGATGCTTACGCTACGCTACACGAGAAGCATGTCTTATGGTTCCTAACAGCTGGTGCCCTTCAGCGACGTTGTGCATGGATACGCAAATTAGTACGTGCTCTCTATTGACTCAGAAAAGAGAAATAATTAAGCGCCTGCAACTGGCTGCATGGGCGACATAAAATGTAATACTTCTATCTCATGCACACTACACTGGCGCACTAATCAGTTATGTTACTGAGTGTTTCCGTCGTCGGTGTGCAATGCTGCTCATACTTGCTTCGTGTCAGTCTCATGTAAACACGCATAAGCTAGAGCTATCCCGGCGACTACATGAAAAAGTCACAGGCTTGCGCGGAACACGCAGCACAGTCATAGCGTAAGCTGGTTGAGTGGCTCAAGAGTAGCTCTAATTTGGGCACCACGCACAACAAGGTCTTCGCGGCAGTCTGTTCACTTCGTTTTGACGAGAACGATCTGAACTGTCCGCCCGGCGTGAATGGCGAGCTGCGGCTTCTAATGCTCTCTGCACAGCAGTCTGCTGAGCCCGATCAAGCCTTACAACTGCAACTTACATGTCGGGCAAAGTCGGGCACGCTGCGTTTGCAGGCACCTTAACTAGATGGCACCACCATACTGGCGGAGGCTCGGGTCGTCTGCCCCTGCGGGCTTTCCGGCATTTTCCGCTGCCCGATAGCAAGGGCTTCGTGGCTCAGTGCTAGAGCATCTGGCTCCCACGCAGTGGGCGCGGGTTCAATCCCGGCGAGAAACTGGTATTTTTTTCTCATTTCCGACGATAGCGGTTACGGCGGCCCTACGCCGTCGGCGGCGGCATCGTCGCGAACCGAAACGGCTATTAGAAAGGGCCGTAACAGCTTACGCTGTAAAACACAGAAAATAACTGTAATCCTATCGATCTTACTGCTAAGAGAACACGACGATCGAGATGACAATGCCGGGTAAAAATCCGGCACAATGTATAGCTTTAGCGCGCGGCACAAATATGTTGCACGTCTTTATCGAGGCAAAGTACACCGTACTAAATGTCGTCTAGTATATTTGAAACAGTCCCTAAAGCCCCCAAAATACATGTATAGTTACGGAGGTCGCGCAGAAACAGAGCTCGGCCAACTGCACGAGGTTGGAACTGCAGTGAGGCAGAAGACGCTGCAGCTCCGTTGAAGCAAATGGTGCCGCAGAGTGCTCTCGCTGAATTATTTCCGTGGCATTTTTCTGTGATCTAAAATGTTAACGCACTAAAGAAGACCCACTTACCGACATTCATTCACGGCAAGACGGCTGCAGCGCTTCCGGAACAAGCCGTCGCAGGCGACCGACAGAAGCAAACGCCCTGTGGTCAGCTGCCACCGGCGCCGTTCTCGACGTGCCTTCACCATCATCATTATCATAACAAAAACACGGCGGCCACCTCCAAGCGCGGGAAAGTCTGGTCTGTAAAAAACGCTATCTTACACAGAGTGTGTCACTCCTTCCAAGCCTTTAAGCGAACTAGATGTTTTCTACGCGAATGCAATCAATTCAACATTCTTCACTGATCTCCTGGCAAACACCAAGTATTTTACTACATAAAGCCATCAACAAAAAAATTGCCACTTCTAGAGTGCTCATTGAAATGCAGTAGCTTCCATGACTATACGAATTCAGAAATGTGGGAATAATTACTTTCGATGAACATAGCCGTCTTTATTAAATATTTTCTGAGCTACAAATACAGCGCGCATTATCTAAAACGTGCCACGTGACTACAAGTTTCCGTGACCCTACATTTGTTGCATCTTTGTTGTCTCACATGCTCAACACTACCGCACGCCGACCGGACGCTTGTGAATACGTTTCAAGATAAGGCAGTGTTCCAATACTCGCCATAGACAGCAAATTAGAAGGCTAAGCCGACCACGGTCATCTTAAGTCTCGTTTTATATCTGAAGAAGCCATCAAGGGAAACTGCTTCACGATAACATAACAGAAGTAAAACACGATATGTGCTTTTCCTAGCTTTTCCATGCCGTGACAAGCTTCCATCACGTCGCAGAACCATCTTGCAGACGGCTTCAGACACGTTCCGCTACTTCGGCTCGATGCTGTCCTTTTAGCTGTCTACTTCGACTGTCGCCGATTCTGGGCACAATTGGAACGCACCTTAAGTCATAGTTGAGAGACCACAGCAACGACCATCGTCGCAAAAGTGTCTGCACTTGAGCTGGTTGGTACGGTTACATAGCTGTGCCTTCAGCGCCTTGGCTTGTCGTCTGTTCGGTTTTTTTGCGCTGCTTTTTTACGCCATGAGACCATCACCGACAAAACCTTCTTTCACACAGTCTGCCGACTACAAGAATGCTCACAGAGTTTCAAGAACACAATATCCCATAGCCTCTTTCACTTCACGGCTTCAAAATCTCGCAACAAAAGTGGATATTTTACTTACACCTTACTTATCTTTATTCCTTATTCCAAGTTCGGAGCATTACAGTGAGGTGTCGGCAAAAAAAATCGATTAGTAGTGCGAAGCACAGTTGAAGGGCACGAAACATGCATCATTAGTGCTTTGAGTGAATTTAACTTCCCCTAATGCCCTGGCTAAGAACTTAGGTTTCTTCCGACAGGGCTCCCGAACTTCGGAGCAACCAAAAATGCCCACCGTATACCACGAGTACGCCTATCATGATGCTGATGGGACCATGGTGGCTTCAACAAGACACGGGAATTCCGCGCCAGTCACTTCGAAGCTGGAGATCATTCTACTAAGGAATAAAAAAAATGTGCTTACCGAATGCATCTGCATTATAAATACATAATGAATCAAACATCACGCATTTATCACCTATAACACATAGGCCAGCAAGGTTACCATTTTTTAAAATCCAAATCAAGCTTCTTTTCCGCACAAGGATGAGGGTGGACTCGGGATAAATGACTCGCCCGCCGTGGCGACCTATAGCGGCTGTGTCGTTGCGCTGCTAAGCCTACGGTAGCCGGCTCGAATCCCAGCCACAGCGGCCGCATTTCGATGGGGGTGAAATGCAAAAACGTCTGTGTGCCGTGTATTGGGAGCACGGTAAAAAATTCTTGGTGGTCAAAATTAATCCGCAGTTCCTTGTTACAGCGTGTCCCATAAACAGATCACGGTTCGGGCAGTAAAAACCCAAATTGTAATGTTATTCTTTCTTTGGGGAGGGGAAGGGGGGGGGGCAGGGATAAATGGGACCTTTGTCACTTCAGGTGACCGCGATACTCTCTGATACATGGTGAACAGCGGGGCCATAAGGGTTAAGTACACAGAACATCATGAACATTAAGATTTATTGATAAAGATAATAAATTAGTACTCTACCGAAGCAATTCCAAAAAATCTACAATTAAGCAAAACATACATTATATGGTAGTGCACAATACAAATCATAATATAAGTCAACGGCTATAATGAATACACAACTTAATATTCACTTACAGTTTCCTTAACGCCTAGATCACTATAACATCTCATTTCACGATGACAGCGGTTCTCCATTCTCACGCGCACTGCATTGTTCAATTCTGATCTTTTACTGGAGCAATTTATTAGTAACCGAGAAGCAGTGAACCTTAACGTTTGTTGCCAAAATTGTGTTCTACAAACTGTAATTATCCAATGCTGTTGGGGACGAGCAGAGTATCAAATAACATTTGTTTCCAAATAAAAATACCCAAGAAGGCATGATTGTTATTAAAAAGTGTTTCATTATGTCTATTGCTTGGGAACACTCGTGATTTTTTTCGGACAATATTAATCCAGCTTAACAAATGATCGGTGGGTGTATAGTAGTCAACCTTAGTTATCAACCTAATTGCTTCATTTGAAGTCTGTATCTCTTGTTATTGGTTACCGCTTTATTTACCCATACCAAGAAGTAGTAGCTTGCATGCGATAAAAACAAGGTGTTATAAAGTGTTATCTTACTAAACGTGTAAGGAAGAAACCCATTTTTGCAAGCATATCTATACACATCTTGAATGACTAGTAATTACGTTGTTAATTTTAAATGCGCTGATGGTACACTTTAGTAATTTTCCTAGAGCTTAAACGGTTGCAATAATATTAATTATCGTGCTACGTATATGCAATATGTCTTCGTAGAAAGAATCTCTTTCCACCAGTCGAAAATTAGGTTTTCGAGGCTGATGGAGTCATAGCTTTATATTGAATTTTGGGGATTTACGTGCCAGAACCACGGTGTGATTATGAGGCACGCCCTAGTGGGTGACTCTGGGTTCTTTAACGTGCACCCAATGCACGGTACACGGGTGTTTTAGCATTTCGCCCCCATCGCAATGTCACCTCCCCGGCCTGTATTTGATACCGAGACCCATGATCTTATATACTGATGGAGGAATTGTTTCTTGCTTTGTGTCGCTTGTGTGTTGGGGGTTCGATGTCCTTCAATAGGCTACTTTTGGCGTTTTTCGCATATCTACGTATATTACGGTTTGCGTGCTCACATCGACTTCTTTCGCAGTATTTCACGCGGCCTCCCACCCTTCTGTGTACGTCCGAAATTCGATTTGCGGCTCTGAACGAATAAGAGTCTTCGCAGAAATGGACGAAATACTACATTTCTCTTTCTTCATATTCCACAAAAAAAAGCGAGCGGTGATCTGATTATTCACTGCTACGCAGAAAATGATCATGCTACTGACCATGTCCACAAATCTAATACCCCCTCCACCCTTGAGTAGGGATCAAAATTGTAGTTCAAATTGTATTGCAGGCTCTGTTTTATGCTCGAAATATCTTTTATGCAGCATATCAACAGAAAAATGCAAAGGGAATTTTTCATAACTGGTCTACAATTTTCTGATGGACAAATTTGTTATAATATTAACGCGATAGCGGTAAGGGCCCTGTGTCGCAGAAAATCTGGCACTGGCGTCGGTGTCGGCGTGGGCGCGCCAGCGTCGTTCCAGGAAATAATTATCACGAGACACCCCGACCTAGCAGGCCCTCCGCGTGGTGCAAGACATTAGTGAACAAAATTGAATTTCTAAAAGTAAAATCAGTCAGAAAAATCGTAAAGTACAACTTAACGACAACCCACAGACGCGATAGCGTCGGATTGCAATTTTCAATATACGAGAAAACATAATTCTCTTACGCCGAAACTGAAACACAAACCTCTTTTCCAGCATTTCTTTAATTCATACAGCGGCGCGCCGCGGTTGCTTCCTTGCAGACACACCATTCAGGTGGCGCTCGTCTCCTCGGCCGCCGCGCGCGGAGGCGAAGTTGGACAAGAAATCACCAGCCCTTCCTCTGTCGAGAAAATGGGGGTATGCGAAGCTTGTCGTGTGTGTATCTGATCTTCGTGGTGATCGTCTTTCTTTATCTCCCTCTCTCTCTTCTCTCTATTTTTTTCTTCTCTCCCTCTCTCTTTCTCTTTCTTTCTCTGACCTTCGTGATGACTTTCTCTCTCTGCCTCTCTTTCTTTCTATCTATATATATTTCTCTCTCTCTTTCTTTCTCTCTCTCTCTTTCTTTCTCGATTTCTCTTCTCTCATTCTCTTTCTTTTTAGTCCCCGGTATGTTCCATTAAGCTTGGACCTTTTTCTGCACATCGCCAGGATAAGCCCATATTTCAGCGTGACACCGCCGCCGCCACCGCCACCACCACCGCCGACACTTGTGAGCCTATAAAGGTTCACTTACAAAGCTGCAGTTGCCGGGAAGCCTGATAAGCAGCCAGGGATCTTTAAATGCTATCGCGTTCCACTCTTAAAGGCGGAGCTTAAGCGTCCTCCAAATTTTTTGAGAAGTTAATAATTACGAACTATGTCATTACACGAAATACAAATTCACTTGATATTCTGACTATTCAGCAATATTCTGACTTGATCCCAGTGGCAGCAAAGATTACCTTCGCAATGTTTAGCTATTTTGCCCTCTCATACATTAAAATTTTAGCCCATGTTACGTGAGACACCTTGTAGAGTAACGTGAGCTCATATAAAGCACCCTTATCGATTCAAAAAGAGAACTTCCTTTTCATGAAACAAAACTGAATGACAAATGATACGTTTTTGTTTTCTTTGTTAATAAAAGCAGCCCTAATTATCTCCCGTATTCTTCATTCATGCTTCCTGAAAAAGCCTGATGGAACACGGGCATGCAGCGTGGTTTGTGGCAGTGTCACTTGATGTCAGACTAAAGTTTGTTGCTCACGGCCACCTCGTGCTCCCTCAATCTCACATATATACCACACACGGTCCGTCCGAGGAAGACACGAGCAATGCGCTCTTCGGTTAAACAAAACTCCCGTAGCCCTTTCACTCCCTAAATCGCACCTTTTCGTGGGAGAGTGAGCTATCCATACAAACGCTGCCAGTGAAAACACATGTTGCCTTGACGAAAACAAGTCTCCACGTCACATGATTGGCGGCAGCCACGTACTTCTCCTATTTGGCCTTTATAATAAAGAAAATTTTAATATATTGATTAGATAATTCTAGCTGGTCTAGCAGGTAATGCCCGGATTCCCGGATGTTCAACGCCATAACGCAATCACACTGTGGTGACGCCATTAACAGCGAGTGTGCTAGTTGACCTGAGCTGTGTTTACTCCGGCAGTAAGATAAGGCAATGAAGCTGTATAATTACAGCGTGAGATGAACATGGCCACCTCATACACAGAACAGCATCAAAGCGGCGAAACGGTGGAATGCAAGCACGCTTAACTGCGGAATGCTGATTTCGAAAAAAAAAAGAACTCATACCGATACACGTAGCTTAATATGGATGCACATATTATATTGCCTCGTTTCACGCAAGCAATGACAGCTAGGACTTATTACCAAAAGTACTAAAATTGCATCGGAAACACTAATTCCGCATGAAGTGCTAGGTTTAAAGCTCATTTATGTAAACTTTCTCCAATAAAACGGGTATTTGCTTGTCTTCCGGGAAGATTTTTAGGGAACCATCTGCCTTTGCTGTCTTGTATTTTTCAAGTGACAGCGATTTGTAGTGACTCGTTACATTCATTGCACGCGACTTCGCATTTTCATCTTTGAGAAGGTTACGGAATACTGGAAGAGTTGGTTTTCATTTATTACTTATCTTTATGTAACGCGTAGAACCGTATAGCGCTGTGAAATAACAACTCAAGCCATTCAACGCATGCAGTAATCAGTTTTCCTTGATATATTTTTTTCCATAAGAAGTTCCACACTGAAAGAAATAAAACATGAATTGAAATTTGAAGTACAAATAATTTCGTTGCATGGGGTTCCGCGCGTCTTCAACACAGTGCGAAAAAGCGCCTGACTTGATGCAAAAGCGTGATGATGTTCAACGTCTTTACAACCCTACATGTAAGATCTCCAGGGTTCACACTGTTCTTTGCGAAAGCCCTTGATAGCGGTGGTATTTTTGTAGTCGATGTAGACAGAAACCGGACTGTCGATGGTATACTTCGGCCATGGTGTTCGATAAGGTAGCTCCGGTACCCTGTGAAAACAAGAGGTGTGAAACACATTTTTCGTATTACTTACGTCAATTTCTACTAGCAATAAAGTATAAATTCATTATTTGCATAAACCCTGCAGTCATGCGCATATTTATATCGCGGGCACCCGCCCGCGCGGCTGTATATTGAAAGCCATCTGAGGCGGGGGCAGAGTCCGCCCTCCCTGTGTTTTGGCGGCTAAGATCGCGTTGATGCGAGCGCCAGCACGACGCTCAATTCGCTCGCTGCTGTTGCTGCGCTAACCCTACTCCACCGTTTTGGCAGCGAGTTTCCGCGGTCATCGAGTGAGGTGCGTTCATATTTGCCTGTGCGCGCGTGACACTGTGCTTGTTAATTTAGTTAGTGGGCCTATGTTTACAAGTTAATATGGTCGATAAAGCTACCAACTTTACTTTGTATAGCGGTCCACTAATTTGCCATCGCAATCGATGCTTCACCATTCGGGGAAAACTCCAATTTTTATAATCGAAGCGTCCATTGGCTCAAAATATATAACTGGTCGGTAAAAAATTCTCTCCAGTTAAATTGCTTCAACACAAAAGTGGTCCCCTTTAGAGTGAAATCCACGCCTTGTGATCTTGCTCAGTGCCTCACAATTAATGACACCAAAATAGAACTTCCCACTACAGCTAAAACTTTGGGCGTTATCTTTCATGAACTGATGCTATAGGACCACCATACTGATTACTTACAAAATAAACTTAGTAAAGTTTTAGGTATGTTGCGCAGGTGCGAGACGTTACTACCAATACCGCAGAAACTTACGATTTATAACGCAATATTTGCTTCTAACCTGCGCTATTGTCACCTGGTTTGGTCAAATAGTACTAAGAGAGCGTAAGGTAATTTAGTTTCACTCCAAATAATGCCTTACGTGCTATTTCAGATTTGCCTTACAATGCACACACACGTGATGTATTCCGGAAGTTTAATATTTTACGAGTAGACTACCTTTACAAATTGTAGCTAATATGCACTTTTAAACATGATATGGTTAAGGGTATTACTCATATCAGAAACATTGCAAGCTTGCAACAGAATCCAGCTTTTCGCCTGAATCGATACACGAATTTGTGCGTGGGCAGTTCCGCGCCCACGCAGAAATTACGGCCTTCAAACACGCTCCTACTGTCTTCACTGAACGCTTAACTAATACAAACTAAAGGATGAAAGCATACGTCATGTATCCAAAAACACCTTATTGCAAATATTTTTGTGAACGTTATAATTGTTTTTTTTTGTCGCTTGAAAAGAATTCTTTACCATCCTATAGTTGCGACATTTCTGTATTGTCGCTGTATCTATGCTGTATCTATGTATGTAAGTATGTATACACATAATTTTTATCTTGCCACAAGTTTGTAGAATGATTATGTTGCATGTTACTGCCTGTTCTTAACGGGAGATGGGACCACTCAAACTGCCTATGCAGCTTTTATCCCGCCATCCCCACCGCTTATGTACATCAGTGTATTTGTGTGGTAAAATAAATTTCAAAAAAACTTCAAACTTGTGTCGGGATTAGTGTACGCGGAAAACTATCATCATCAGCATTGGCTCGAGCATCGTCGTCTTCTTCCGCAGCTGGCTGGTTGGCGCACCATCGGGTTGCGCTCGTGCTCGCTCGGCACGCGCTCGTGCCACTGCACCCGCGTTCGTCGGCGTCTTCTTCCACAGCTGGCTCCGTTCTGCTCATCATCCCAGCATAGAATTTCACTTCTCTTCTGTCGTGGAAATGGGGAGGCCACGTTTACGGGGGTATGAGCCATTGCTTAAGGGGGTATGAGCCATTCATTGTCTTACATGATGGACAGATTTAATTTTGAAGTAATTTAATTTCGCAGAATCGCAAGCGGCTATAGCGGGATAATGCTGCTCACCACGCAGCCGAGCAAACTCGAGAAATCGAACGCAAGTGACAACGGCGGACTTGGTCCACCGTTGTCGACATACCCATAGACGGGCCGACCCGACCGTGAGGGATTCCGTAGCCGAGGCTCGAAAGTTGCACGAAAGGGAAGGAAAAGCAGAAGAAAGAGGAAGGACAAGTAGTACGAAAGGGAAGGAAAAGTAGTAGTAAAGGGAAGGGAAAGTATTAGGTCAGGTACTCGCACGACAAGCTTCGCTTACCCCCATTTTCTCGACAGCGGAAGGGCTGGTGATTTTTTTAAGTAGTGGTTTGCATCCTTTGTCCTCATGTCGTCATCTTCACGCTGGCATCCTTATACTATCATCATCATTTCAGAATTCTCATCTCAATATTGCCATGTCGTCGCCGTCATACCGCATTGACGTCATTCCTTCAACGTCATCCCATCGCCGTCACTGAGTCGTCGTATAGTCACCATCATACCATGATGCTTATGGGCGACCTTGTCAAGCAAGTGCAATTGACCGCGAGTTCGAGCAGAGTCACCACCTGGCGGGCACTGGCTGAACGACAGATAGTGTGAATTGCGCCGCGTGTCCTCTGCTAGGCACTACATGTTTACATGTGCGTGTACGGCGTGAATATCTTTAAAGGCTGCTTCTTTCGTGGCTGTAGCACAGCCATAAATGCTGTTCTGCATTTTCTGACGGTGTACAAAAGCATCTAGCCTTGCGCTGTCGTCGTTGCTCTTTGTAAGATCAGTGAATGCCCGTGTCGAGCGCGCGATGTGTGATTGTCGCACCCTCCGCTCGCCGCAATCATATCAATTTGGTTATCAATTCGTGTTTCGAGGACATCACAAAAAAAGTTGTACCTTGTTTTGAATAAATGAAGTGGTAGCAGCGAGACGTGAATACCGCGCTTTAGTGACTCCTAAAACTACGTGATACCACAAACATGAACAGCGTGGTGTGAACATCAGTCAGCAGTACATTTGATATTACAATAACTGCATTATGATAACTGCAATAATCGCATGACTCTCGCTTAGGGGTTACGCGACCAGAGACCTTCTTTTTATATGTGGTTCTGATGCCACTGCGCCGAATAATTTTTGCCTCACAATTAAGTAGTGCGCTTTTGTACGCTGATTAGCTTCTACAAAAGGAAAGCTAAAATATGGCATTATACGAAGATCATTTGTGACACGGCAGTCTCTAGACGGAATATGTCTTAAGACCGAGTTGAAAGGCGGCTATTATAATTTCCTTTCGCTCTTGATGGTTGTGTGCTTAGCTTGATGTAAATAAGTGGCCACTGTTAACTTAAGTACAACTACTTAATGATTCTAGCTCCTCAAATGGTTAACACATTCTCACATCGCTGTTCTGCACGTAACCATGCTGTGGCCATCAATATAATGTCGTCTCAAACACTCTGATGACCCTACTAACGTACTTTCAGAGTGGCCTAGCTTGCGTAATTTAACTCATTGACTGTTTGCATTTCACAGCAAATAAAAAATTAACAAAAGGAGCTGTGGAGTGCGCATCAATTGGTCGTGTAGAGTAAGGCATTACCTAGGTACTTTACCTTCGTTGTAATGTAGAATAGGCGGAACGAAAGCGAAACATACACAGAAAGCTCTGAGAAAGTGCCTAAACAGAGACTTTGTGGATGAGTGCCCGCCATACCCCATTGAATGGCAGTTTGCGCTTCTTTCAAGTAAATAGAAGCGTGGTGCACATTTCAAGCGAAAATGAGGCATCGGAGGGCAATATACGATCGGCTGGAATCAGCTAACGCGAGACAGGGGTAATTGGAGATCGCAGGGAGTGGCCTTCGTCCTGCAGTGGACATAAATATAGGCTGATGATGATGATGATGATGATACGATCAGCTCACTGCAGTCAGCACTTGTCATTACAAGAAAATGGCTTTGGTTCGTCCAAGAAAAAAAATCACCAAGGATTACGATAGTCCCTTATGCGAAATTAGACAGCAGCTCTATACGACGTGCTTTCATTTCGCGATTTTGGCGCGGACAATCGTCTAGTGCGGCTCGTTGCAAACGCAGCGAAGTGGGGCTCAACTATCTCGCTAATCTGGAGATTGCGAGAGCCAGAGCTTGCGTGACGTGTGGGCGCCATTCACAGCAGCCGCCGACGACGGCCTCTCAGACGGCGCGCGCTACTGTGGCGCCATCTCGTAGCCATCGTCGCCGCACTACACTTTTCTTCTCACGCTTTCGCCATACCCTCCTCCGCTTTCCGACTCTTGGGTCCGTTGCACCCTCCTCTCCGCTTTCCTCCTCGCGCATCATCGCTCTCGCCGCTTTTTTCACCCCCACGCGCCGCGTTCGCTCTCATCTTTCGCTGTGCTCGTTCGCTCGGTGAAGCCGCCGAAGCGGACGCTCGCCGTAGGCACTGGCGCTTAAGAGCTGCGCTCCAAATTGTGCAGCATGTAAGAGAAAGGAATAGAACGCAACGCACCTAATAACATGCAGACGGCATTGATTTAACAATGCAATGATGAATCGATGTGGCCGAGGCGGACAAAGGCTATTTATAGGAAGATATCTTGAGAGGTCAGCCTAACGACAGACCTGGCAGGTTGCCGATGATGAGATAGTGATTGAGGGAAAAAATCAACTAAGGGCTCGATGAATAAGAAAGTTCTATAGCAAGTAATAAAAGAGACGAGTGGCTTGGAATGAGAATAGAAAAAAAGGTGTCCGCTAGCATTTTGAGCACTCTAGTGACGACATCGGGTTCCGAAATTCCTAGCCTTCTACTTCGTCAGCGCAGCTTTTCTGCGGAGGTGCGCTAGTTTCGCTTCCCTGTTTTCAAGACGATAGCTGCCGAACTACGTCAGAACTGCAAGCGACAGCGACGGGCACAGAGGTGAATTCGCATTGCCTCTTCAATTTCTACAGTAACACTGCTAGAAACCAGGTAACCCTCCGCTTCTTGTAACGCCACAGTAGGGATCCCGTTGAAATTTAGTGTACACCTGGAGGCGACAAGGAGTCACCTCCTACCTTACCCAGCATCGGCGTCTGCGATCACAGCCACTTTAAGCTCTCCTGCCATCGCTCGTCAAGGCAGACTAAGTCCGCTGCCACACGGTAGGATACTCCTGGCTTTTATTATCTTTCGCACTTCAGCTTACGTCAAGTACTCTGATTACAATACTTACTTGGAGGTTTATTTGCACCTTTAGGACTGTGTTGTTTGATTGCATCAGGTTTTTCTAGCGATAGCTACATTACGCCAGGTTTTCGCCTCTTCGCCTTCGCCGCACTTTGAGCCGTGGCCTCACTGTGACGTCACAGCACGGGCCTCGATTCTCCGGCGACTCGGCTTGTCCCGGTCGCCGCGCGGCCATTGCTCCTACAGGCGCGCGTCCGCCGTTGCCTGGCAACCGCCACAGCTGGCGCTTTCGCCGCGCCCTCTGTATGATGTCGCACCCTGCGCTCCGCAGCTGTGATAACCGGGAGTATAGAAGGGGAGAGCCCGCGTCGCCGCAGCCATAGTGGAGACTGCAGTATGCATGGTGAGAAGTCGGCCATCCTGAAGGAGGCCAGGGATCGCCGTAGAAATGAAGTGAAGACGAGACAGCGCGCTGAAGAGACTCAAGAGGAGCATGCCGAATGGTTGGCACGCGCCTCCATTACTTTACGGAGCATAGAAGCGTATTCGTTGGTGTGAAAATAGTTTTAGTCGTTGGTTGACCACAACGTCTCTCCTTTCTTAGTCTTGTGGGAAACCACTAAGTTTAATAACATGTCTAACTACAAGCGAAGCCTAAGCGCAGCCGGGGGTCGGTAGCTATCGCTACTCGACTAGGCTTAAGCAGAGCTAAACCACAGCCAAGTTTTTAAGCATTGTTCAATATGATGTCAAGTTCGCCGCCACAACAGCGCCAGTGTGCATGGGCAAAAATAACGTTTTTCAAGAACTTTTGATAACTAACAACATTCAAGGCTGCTACGTCAACGTTACGATCTGGATTTTTCCAATGTCATTTGTTCTTGGTCACAGTGAGGGATATAATGCTTTGCCGCAAGCCTTTCACGCATATTAAGTGTTTACAGCTGTGATTCTCAAACAAATACGGCATGGTATTTATCTCGCGAAGTCAAGAAGAGTCGTCATATACAGTCGCGCAACGTAGAAATAGCAAGCCGATTTTTCATACAATATATGTCCTCGGATGAGCTTGCAGCTACGCTTCTGTTCAGGAAGAGCTTCCATTTGGGTAACCTCGCAAACTAGTCCTCGAGTTGTTTTGGCGCAGATAAGGCTTTCTGACAGACTAGCACGGCTTCATTAAGTTTGATTGCCTCTAGCAAATCTTTGCCCTTGACGCTTCTGACATATGTGTACGGAAAGCTTCATTTGTCTGCATGAATGGTGGTCAGCTAACAGGACCTACACCCTTGTTAAAGCACGAAATGTCTTAAAGTGCATGGCTAATATCTTCTCATGCATGCGATGTCGAGTTTATTGCTCAATTTTGTGTTTCACTAATTTTGCTATAATGACTATTGTTACTGCAGCGGTTCTTATGCTCATTCTCAGGTTTCTGGAATTTTTTAACAATGTGTATCATTTCAGTATCCCGTATTATACTCGAGGCTTCTCTCTGTATACTGCTCTTCTATGTCAATATGTGTAGGACACAAATAAAACAGTATTACTGAAACCATTACTACTGCTACGACATTGCTTACATACTCTACGAAGCTACAGATACTTCTCACGCATGAGATGTCGAGTTTATTGCTCAATTTTATAATTCACTTATTTTGCTATAAGCGTTAGCGTTACTGTACCTATCCTTATGGTCATTGTCAGATTTCGGGCACTTCTTAACAAGATGTATCATTTCAGTCTCCAGTATTATGCTCTGGGGATTCTCTCTGTATACTACTCTTTCCCGTCAATAAGTGTAACACACAGATAGCACACTATTACTAGAACCACTACTACTGCTACGACATTGCTTACATACTCTACGAAGCTACAGATACTTCTCACGCAGGAGATGTCGAGTTTATTGCTCACTTTTATAATTACCTTATTTTGCTATAAGCGTTAGCCGTTACTGTAGCTATCCTTATGATCATTGTCAGATTTCGGGCATTTCTTAACAAGATGTATCATTCCAGTCTCCAGTATTATACTCTTTTCTGTCAATATGTATAAGAGACACATAAAATACTATTACTAGAACCATTACTACTGCTAGGACATTGCAGACATACTCTACAAAGCTACAGATACTGAAAACGGAAACCCTAAAATCACGTCTCACTCACCCTGTCTCAACGAAGGTCTTCAGCGCCGTAAGAACAACTTCGGACACAACAGCATCTTCAGCATCGAAGCGATTCTGGTCAATAAGAGGGACTGCGAAGATGTAGCTCATGTCGAAAGCGTGCGGCGTCCCCATCCAAGTAGGAAGCGGGGCTTTAGATGACTTGTGACCAAAAACGTAAGAGTACACGTTCTGACCACGGTCGGCATGCTTCTCTGCCGTGAAGTGCATGGGGCAGACGAATGTGGAGTCGGAAAGGTAGTCAACATAGCCGCGCCTCAAGGACGCTTTGTCCTGGGCATCGGCTGTGTACTTTTCCAGCATCTCCGAAAAGTCCATCTTGAGCCACGAAAATATGCCCTCGTGCAGGGATTGCTTAAACATTTCGTCTTCCAGACCTTCCACGTCATCCGGAAGCAGCTTGCTTCTAAGGGGATATATGAGCGCTAGCGTTCCTTCGTCTTCCGTCACTCCTAGGAAGATGTCGACTGTATGGAAGAATCCCTTGCTGATTGCGACGGTGGGTACCTTCGGCAGAAATTCGTTGTGGTATGTTGGCAAGAATGGAAATATCTTGGGCGCCAGGGCTTCGCTTGCTGCGAGTAGGATTTCGTCGGCGCTCTTGGTCCTCAGGCAGTCAATTACTGCTTCTGGGTTGGAAGCCAAGCTACGGTCGCCACCCGAACAGCCTACAACTGCGGCAACCGTGTCGCCTTTGCTGATGCTCTCGTGTGTGGCATCAAAGAAATCCAGGCTATGCAAGTTTCCGCTCATCATGTACGCCCTCTGGAAGAGACCGCGGCTCATGGGAGACAGCATGTGCGCATGGACACTCATTCCGCCAGCACTCTCTCCAAATATGGTCACTCTAGATGGGTCTCCGCCGAACTCGCGAATGTTCTCCTGTACCCACTTCAGTGCCACGTTTTGATCCATAAGGCCCATGTTTCCAGGTGATTCTGGGCTGTTGGCGTCAAGAAAACCCAAAAGTCCAAGGCGGTAATTCATCGAAACCACGACGAGGCCTGTCTTGGCAGCAAGTGCTGCCCCGGTATAGTCGTCATAGCTCGCGCAGCCCTGCGTGAATCCGCCTCCGTGAATCCACACAACTACTGGCACTAGGTCTTCATCACGCGCCACAGGGCTCCAGACGTTCAGGTGCAGGCAGTCTTCTGTATATTCAATCGCACCGGCCAGGAAATTGCTAAGCACAACCTGCAAAACGAAACAGTGACCATATATAGATCAATTTAGCTGTCGCATTAAAAACTGACCTTCTATTAGCGATACTCCACATACCATAACAATGTTGTACTATACCCGCAGTAATCGTAGGAACATACATAACCGAGTATAGCCTACACAGAAATGTACGTTTAGCTTCAGTCTGGCTTTTAGAAATGCCTTTTACAAAAGTTCAATTTCGGCAACCACGCATTTAGGCTCTGAGCAATATTAGGTTTCCACGCAAGGTCCCTAAATAGTGCAAATAGCCACTCTGCGCCTTATTCAAGGATTCATGTAGCAGTTCTAATTTTCGTATAGTTTCGAGGATGAATAAACAGGCACAGCAGGTTCAGAACAACGATAGTGAAAAAGGATTAGACCTGTTCTAACAGGCAGTCACTCTATCATGTCGCTATCGTGGTGCAGTATTGGGTAACGTATCCTATTCGCAAGTACAACGACGAGTACCTAATAATCTGGAGTATTTTTCCGCGAACAATTTGTGTTCACACTTTGACTTCCATTTGGTTATCTTGTTTTGTGGGTGTTACAATACCAAAGAGCCAAATATAGAGAGAAAGAGAAAAATAACTTTATTGAGGAAAAATAGGGTTAAGGGGGCCGGAGGGTGGGTCCTTTGTCCAGGACTCCAGTGGCCACCGCCACGCACTGTGGCTGGTCGAGGAGGCTCAATTGAGTATCCAGGTCAGTCCGGGCGAGGATGGCTGCCCAAGGCTCCCTAAAGGAATTTTGTGTTAAACGAAGTGAATTTGTATATTGGGGTCGTGATTGGCACTCCCATGTCACATGGGGCAAGGATGGCCTCCCCCCACACCAGGGGTATCGATTGGCATATCTGGTTGGCCAGATGGCATGTCATCGCCCCAGATGTGGGTAGGTGTTTGCATGGATTTTTCTATATAGCCGAACCTCCTCCACTGCGGCTTTGGCGCAGCGAGTTCTTGGCGAGAACGAAGGTGATGTTCTAAGACATCGCATGCTAGTATTTGATTGTTGTTTCTGACTGGGGTGTCATTCCTTGCTCGGATTGAAGCCTCGTGAGCACGAGCGTCTGCCCCTGTGTTACCAATGACACCAACATGCCCCGGACACCATACAATGTGATGTTCTTGTGTTAGTCGTTCGCCCAAGATGTTAAGAGCGTTCTTAGGGATTCTTCCGTGGAGGAAGAGTCGGCAGGCCGCCTGGGAGTCCGTGAGGACGTAGGCGGGCCTGTCTTATCCCTCCCGTGTCTTTATAGCTAGGGCCACTGCAGCCGCCTCCGCTGTGCTGGTGCAGGCTGTGCGGACTGAAGCTGTTATGGTTCTTGGAATACCGGAGGTTCCCGAAGCAGCCACGATAACGTGCCCCTTAATGTTCCGTGCTGCGTCTGTGTATATTGTGGCGGGGTTATTGCCGAATCGTTTTTCTAATTGTTTGGTTCGGGCTTTACGCCTGCCTTTTGGGTTCATTTTTGGGGCGGATAGGGTAGATTTTTAGTTTTTCTCGCATCTCCATCGATATGTGAACTAGTTCGCTACTGCAGTAGTGTGGGTTGATCGGGTATCCCAGCTCTTCTAGGCCCCCCCTGCCCGCATGTGACATATTAAGGCGTTGTCGTTGTGTGACCATTATCATTGCTTTGAGTTCTTCAAAGTTGTTGTACACCCCAAGAGCCTCGAGTCTCTGCGTGGATGTCCCCAGTGGTAGACCCAGGGCGGCCTTATATGCCGTGTGTATTAGGATATCTGCCTGCTCTGCCTCTTTACCGTTAAGCTAATGATACGGGAGGCTGTAGGTAATTTTGCTTATTGCAAAAGCTTGAACTAGTCTTAATGCGTCTAATTAACTTAGTCCTCTCCCGCTCCGCGTAATTCTTCGTATCATTCTCGTGATTTGTTTTACTGAATTCTTTAGAGTTTTTAGTGTATGGTCTGCTCTTGTATTGTGTTCCATACACAGCCCTAAATTCCTCACTTTTTGGGATTCTTTAAGTGTCGAATCTCCAAGCTTCTGTTCAGCTTCTTCAGATTTGTTGTAATATTTTCAGTTTACCGTAATGCATTCTGATATTTTCGGTGCACATTTCATTCCCTTCTCAGTGAAGAAATCGTGCACTATGTTTATTGCGAAATATAGTTGTTTTACTGGATCACTTTTTCATGTAGTGTACACTAAACATTTATTCTATCACGACTTACATTAGTCCTCGCATCAATGACATGAACTGGGTGTGCTGACGCTCTTACATTTTTTTATGTTACTTTTAGTGAATGAGAGCACAGTAAATAAAATCACTCTATTTTAGCAGGCATACAGAGAATGCGCTTAGACGCATTGTCCTCATCTTTATACTGGGTTCGCTTCATAACACCTTCGCACTTTAGGGCAACCCACCACACATTCATCTACCAAGTTAAATATTTTGATATACGGACCACTGTGAGAATTACATTTATTTATTTTGTGAGTTGCCTCTCGCCGTGGTATGTCGTGCATAAGGCATAGCTTTAGATGGAGACTCAGGGAACTAAGGCGCTGGGTTCTAAAATCTGTGAAATTCCATGAGCCAGTGTAAATTCCTTGTGCAAGCACGCCGAACTTTCGTACTGCCTCCTCCTTTCTCACCGTAGTGGCCCGAAGTCCGGAATGCGAAGTTTTCTGGTGCAATGGTACAATTGCACACCACCTGCGTGATTGTCCTTAATTCAGTGCACAATGAAAAGTCTTTAGCACCCCGCTCGTCAACCTTGACAAGCGTCAGCTTACGGAAAACAGAATTATCTCACCCTTGAACTAAACGTTGGCCAGAATTTCTGTGGAAGCTCTAGTATTTTTAAACACATTGGGACTGTCTGAAGAGCTGATTAGCTGTCAGATGCATTCAATGTACTATTCTGCGGACAGATTTTCCTTGCATCATCGCTTCTTCTCAGCTCATTTTTCTGTCCCTATCCCCATCCCCCAGTGCAGAGTAGCCAACTGGACCGTTAACCTGTTTAACCACTCTGCCCTTCTGTATTTTCTATCTTTCTTGTTTCCTGAGCATAAGTGCATGATTACTTAGGCGGATTTGAAAAAAAAATGTTGAGTAACTGCAGACGACTACAAACAATATGTGAATGGCTGCATTAGCGTACAATGTGCTACGTTCGGCGTGAAACATCTTCAGTTCGGTCAGCATACGGATGGAGGGGGAGGGATGTCTTGGTAAAACCACATGCAACGAAAACGTGCTATATCTCGCGTATATCTTTGCAACCGTACTGCCCACGTGGCTTACGTTGGTACCGTTGCTTAGAGAAAAAAAAACGCCATTACTCGATCTTACATGGGTCGTGTGCACAGATGGAAACGTTGTCGTGCCACGTTAGGTAGGACATGCACCGCTGTTATGCCACTTATGGGACAGGCGGAAATGCAACGGACTAGTGGAAATTCGCCGAGTACTGAAGCAACGTTTCCCTCTTTTTCCATTGTTACTCCCGCTTTCTGTTAAGGGCGCAGGAAGTGAAGTGGGTTTTAATCTATCTTAAATCCGCAATGGGCAAAAAGTAGAATAGAAGGTCCCTCAGCTGAAGCATATATATGACGCAGTACTGCTGGCCTACAACGCACGGAATTTGCAGATACTTACGAATATGCGTGGTAATAATCTTGGCGTAAGTTTAGCACCATGAAATCAGGAATTACGATCTTTAATGAAGAGGCCAGTAATGACGTGGTATCAATTCAACAGCAAATCCTACTGATTGTCAAGCAATATAAATACCCAGGTGTATACTTAAACGAGAAAAGCCCTGCTCATACATGCACGAGGATAATCTAAGAATGAAGGGGGCGCGCAATGCAGCAATAATTAACTTTAGCACATTGGCGCAACAGTAAACACGACGTGACGGGAGAAATTTGGAAACAAATTACGGTGCCAGCGTTGACGTTCGCAAATGTCATTACGGGCTTTACATCAGACATATCGTCTAGGTTGTAAGTTGACGAGCGATCAGCAGTCTCGTTGGTTTTGGTATGCCACGGCAAAACCTAAAATGATGCAGAGCAGCTTGATATGGGTTGCGCCTCATTTGAAGTCACAAACGTACAGGGTAAGAGAGAGAGAGAGGGCAACTTTATTTGAAAAATGGGGATAGAGGCAAAAGGGGGAATTAGAAGCTTGATGGATGGGGCCCTTCGTCCATGGCTCCACTGGCCTTAGCCGCCCACCGGACTTGGTATAGGAGCGCAAGTTGCGCTCCCAGGTCCGAGCTGGCGAGTTGTGCCTCGTATTGATCCGTTTTGCATTCAAATATTCTATCTAAAACTGTATCCAGGCTTTCTAGCATTTCGCTGGGATATAAGGGTAGCCGCTCTTAGTGCATTGTAGGTGTTATGTATCCCGAGCACTAGAACACGTTCAGATGATGTACTATGTGGTAAACCAAGCGCTGCCTTGTAGGCGCATCTAATGATGGAGTCCTCTTTACTCTCTTCACTCTTGTTGAGCGTGTGGTATGGTAGACCATATACGTCACCCTGCTCATGACTTGAGCTTGAATAAGTCTTAAAGTGCCATTCTTCGTCATCCCTTCTTTGTGATGGGTGATGCGGTAAACCATTCTAGAAATTTGTTTGACCGTGGTCTTTAGCGTCGTAATAGTGCTGTGTGCTCTGTTATTATTTTGGACCCAGACGCCAAGTATACGAGCTTTAGTGGCTTCTTTAATTATGTGGCCATCAACTCTTAAATTGATGTCACCATTACTCCTGTAGAATTCGCTTCGAATTCTTATAACCTCTGACTTATCCGGCGTACAGCTTAGTCCACTTTTCCTAGTAAAATCTGCTACTGGCGTTGCCGCCTCCTCGAGCGTTTGCTCCTTCTGTACGAGGGACCCTTTCGTTGTCCAAAGGCTGACATCGTCCGCATAGAGGGTATATCCCAAATGCGGGACTGCATCCGGGGCGCGAGCGAGTCTACTTAGGGCAATGTTAACGAGCAGCGGGGAAGCGATTGCTGCTTGCGGCGTTCCCTTATTAGGCATTGCAAAAGGTGCCGTCCTTGTCTGGCCTATCCGTATGGTCGCGGTTCGCCTCGAAAGGAAGAATTTAGTGTAGTTGAAAATTCATTGAAAGTGGATACGCCCCGCGAACTCACCGGGTATAATACGTAGATTTAAATAAGTACCGTTAAGTAAATAATGAGAAGGTTAATAAGGGCGTAATTATGTATGTTATTTATTGAGGCACTTTGATTTCTCGTAGAAGTAATGGCCGCCTCATCGAGTAATATAGATGAAGGGTTAAAATTTGTGACATTTGGCGAAAGCAGTTTTTAATATTTTGGACCTTCTAAGAAACCACCCGGTAGTCATAATTGCTTTATTCAGCAAGATTTCATTTCTTACGATATAATTGTATGATGAATGCCCACAAATAAAGGTGAGCAATTTGTTATAAATTTGTGAAAAGTACAACACTGCTTGGGCAGTGTAAAATTGCCAAGTGAAATGTAGCAGATAATATAGCTGGTATTAGCCGGAAAAAAAGTTGATTTATGCAAGCAACGTAATGCGTAGGGCTGATAACCGCTGATCTGTTAGATCTGCAGAGTGGGCGCCAGGTGAACGGAAGCCCAGTGGGCGGCAGCAGAGAACTTGGGCCGGTATTTTGTAGCGATGCCGTTATGCTTTATTCAAAATAGTCTTATCAACCACCGCTCATGGCCGGCTGACCCCGTTGATAACGTGAGCGGACCATCGCTCTGACCACTCACCAAGCGCGAAAAGCGCGAAAAGGCATTAGCATCGGAGAGGCATCAATGCAAAATACCGGCATTGGTATAATCATGAAATAAGGCCATTCGCAGTGAAAATTCGGAGTCAGCTAGCGCAAGACAGGGGTGAGTGGTGATCTCACTACAGTGTAGATAAACAGGCTGATAGAGATGACGAAAAGAAAGTGTTTGCACCTGCGGGCAGGCAGTCCGCCTGCTCGTTGCGTCCACGATTCCCTCCCATGGTTTGACCGGCTGGGGTGGAAGGAATCGAAGCCGGCCCACGGGTGGCTGCGCGAATGGGATGCCGCGGTACTCTTCGACTTTGCGCCCCAGCACCTCCAGCCGGTTTCCTCCGACTCTCCCCAAGCGAGTCACTCTCTCCACGTCGTACGCACGGCCGCAGCGTGCCGCCGCAACCAACAGCAGCAGCACGTAACACCGTGTCACGCCCATTTCGCCGAACGTCCGTTCTTTATGGAGTCAGCCGTAGACCGCTGCAACAGTTAGAGACTTAAACATTACGCTCAGTACTTCCTCCTTATATTTCGTGCTCGATTCTAGAACATCCTTCATCGCAAGAATTGATTATACATGTAAACCCTCCCTTCTTCCTCCTAAGTACTCCAGTGAAAGTACTCTCAGTCTTAATTGTGTTAACTATATTTCGAACAAGAGGCTATAGCGAACACGCAACACAACCTCGCCGTTTATCTATACTCAATCTGCAAAAACGTAAGTGCATCAATATTTGTGAGATATTGCAGCTTGCAGAAATATCAAAAGTGGTATGTATGCACATTTCCACCGAAAACAAAATAGTGGTCCAGTGTATCATATTGTGACGTTGTGGTGGCGGTGAAAAATGATGCAGTGTCAAAACTGTGAGTTACAGGTTTAACTCTTTATTGGTCGAACTTGTGCCCAGCAAAACAAGTAACACACAAGCACAAGGATAGCGACGATCACAGCCGGCGATCGTCGAAAATCGGATCTGCAAGTCAAGCGCATCGGCTTTTATCATGACTCGACGAGTCTTCCAGCGTAATCGCTAATGCCCACGTCTTTACCAGAAAGTACTACACAATTCGCGGTGCGCTTACAACAATCAGATTAGGCAAGGGTCGGTGACAACAGACAAGGGTTAGATCCATCAATAAAATTCGAGAAACTTCCGATGCATTCAGGCGCGTCCTGCGCCCAGCGATAACGCTTAACATTTACAAGTACACGTGTCAATATCGATAACAAGTACACGTGTCAATATCGGAACTCCTTAGGCCGAAGGACAAACGATTTTAGCAATACCTTTGGCTATTGTAGGAGGCTAAAATCTTATCGTATCATACTCGCGGTAAGCTACTGCAAGTGATCAATGCTTCGCAACCAAGAATTGCGATAGTCGTCAGCCACACAAAACGTTCCATGGTTATCTCGGCTGCTTCCAAGAGGGCAATTCAATGGAGCCGGATCTGTTGCAGATTGCAAAGGCTTCGCAACTTTCCTAATTATGTTTCTTAGCAGCACGATTTTGTTCTCGAGAGTAGGCCGCCTTCACTATCGTATCAGTGCAAGAGAAATAAACTGTGTAAAAATCATGATCATTCTTAGTACATCTGTGCACGGGTAGGAATGATGGAGTTCTTGGCTCTCGACACTATACACTTGACAATAGCCTGTTGAGGACCCATCCATACTTCACTGTACCCCTGGGTTCAGTCCTGGCATCTGTGCTATTTTGAATAATTGTCAGTGGCGTAAGCACTGTGATTAAACACTCCCCCTTTCTTTATCCACGGATTTTCAGATATTTTCATCAGTGAACTGGTTTCAGCGATTGCGCTCTTTGCAGGCAGAAATTGTCGCATTCAACCACACATAAAGAAGTATTTACGTTTGAAAAAACAAAGGCATTATTGTACATATAAAACACACACACACACATACTTCTATTTGCTTCAACTACCGAAAACATTGCTTTGCCTTAGGTGAGTGAGTGCAGCGACTCTAACGTCTTTTTATTGTGATAGCAATTATAGGCACATTCCAAGCGCATTCCTGCCGTCGCCGTGATATTCAGTATAAAGTCTGAACACGATAACATCGTTTCCGCGCGCCGTACGCTGTTTGTGCGAGTGAAAGTTTGCGCGGGCAAGCCGACCATCGCGGCTCAGTCTCGTACGTGCTATGGAGGTTGGCGGGCCGCAAGCACGCCGTCTTCTGTCACGCACGGGCAGGGGGGGGGGGGGGGCGGTAGGCGAGGAAGGGCAGCGTTCTACTCCGGCGCCGGCTGCTTACGGTGCCACCGCGCGGGCGCCATATCTTGAAAGCAATCTGCGACGTGGATAAAGTGCGTGCCTGAGTGGGCCTAATTTTCAAAGCGATCTGCGATATGGACAAAGTACGCCAGGCCGAGTGCCGGTAGCTTCCTATGCGCTATGCTTTCGACGTTTAGTTCGCATTGAAGCGAGAGACAGCACGAAGGTCAATTTGCTCGCTCCTGCGGCCGCGCTTCTTCACTCCAGCGTTTTGACAGCGAACACATCATCCAGCGAGGTGTGTTCACAATACCTGTGCGTGCGTACGTGACACCGTGCTTGTTAATTAGTTAGTTAGCGAATATTTGCAAATTGATACGGCCAATAAAGCTAATCTCCTTACTTCGTATAGCTGTCTACTAATTTGCTATCGCAATCGATGCTTCGCCTTTCGGCCAAAACTGCTACTTTTTGACGACATGCTCACGTTCTCTTCATACATTAGGGCTCTCACGCTACGGGCTCTCAGATCCCGAGGCGCTATCTGTTCGCTGTCTTGAGATATTAGAAACTGTGATTCCTTGCTGAAATTATACACTACTCTTTGTTGGCCAAGGCTGGAATCTGGAATACGAATAGTGGCAGTATTGAGAGAGCACAACGAAAATTTTTGTCAATGCGCACCGTATTTATAGCAAGGCTGACAATTTTATCTCCAAGCCTAATGACATGCGCAAATTTCCCATGCTAAGAATTAAGCGCGTAAAGCAGGCCTTGTATTTTTTTCAGAAGCTTGTACATTGAAAAAAATGTGGTTGATCCCTCTTATATAGGAATCGGTATAGAACACGAAAGTGAAACGTGTCTTCACAGAAGTAGTGTAATGTTTATTGCACATTGATATATAATGTCTATTGGTGTTTTGTGGCTAAAGCGCCCTTAGGCGTTGATGCACCCACGCTGACGCCTGGTGGCACGTCTCCTCCATCACGACTACCAACGTCGATGACCATGAGCAACCGTCGTGCATATGGAAGCTGCACTACGCTGCACACGCTAGCACAACGCGAAAGACGAAGCACGTAACTGACACACTAATACAACGCGCAAGACAAAGCACGTAACTGAATCGTCACCGAGTCAAATCAGCGCGTACAGCGCGTCGTAATTGCAGCCTCCGCGATCAACTTCAGAAACATTTTCAGAGCTAATTGCGGAGGCCACGCTCCGCTGTGCTGAGTACGGTGAACGGTGGCGTTGGTAGTGCTTCTTGATGCCAGCGTCCCTTCGAATGCTGGCATCGAGGCGTCGTAGTGCTGAGACCACCGAAGCGTTCACTGTCGGTGCGCGTTAGTGTCATAATGCAGTACTTCTCTTTTCTGCTCGTAGGCGGCGGCACCGCCCCGAGCAAGAGCGCGGGTACACGGAGGAGTGTTAGATATATAAGGCGCGTCTGTGTAGCTCTCTGCAAATGCGTTTGTGGCGCAATGGGTTAAACGCTCGGCGATCTATCGTCGCGGACCGAGAGGTCGTGGGTTCGATTTCCAAATTTTCCATGTTTGTGGAACTTTTTCTTCTGGTTTCTTTCTTTGTATTATGTTCTATGACGTATTTCCGTGACGGAAATACGTCAGTGAAGTCTTGGTGACCCCGGCATAAAACACTTTCGTGTTAAAATACGTTGTTTCGACCTCCTTTCTAAAATTCGCGTCAGATTTCCGCGAGGAACAACGCTGGCTCAGAAAGATTTTATGTTGCCAACTCTTGTGGTAGTAACTGTACCTTACTCTGACTTGATTGGGAATCACAAGTGATGATTTACCAGACCGAGTATTGCAACTAACGCGTCTGCAGCTACAACGTAACTGCCGTTGCCGATAATAAAAAGAGTGCCCCTTGCACAACAACAAGGACAGCAATATTACCATAAGTATTCCAAAAGAGAGCCACCCACTTGACCGAATATAATCAAACGCATTCACTAGAAAAATTAACACATCAAACGAGTTTCCGACACAAGCTAAACAATCGATGCATTCATTTCGAACTTATCGGTAGTTTAAGGACAATGGACCACTTGTCTGCAAATGGGGAACTGTGTTTTGACTGATTCCTTTAGGTTGCTTTTCATTATTTGTTTATACTTCTTTGGACATGTTGGTGCGCGTTCGTAAGGTACTTTCAGCTGCTTCATAGATTAGATTGCAGAAGATTGCATGTGTTGATGCTCTATAACTATGCACAGTGGTCATTATTCCTTTCCGGGATTTTATTTTATTTGCCGTTCAGCGAGGCAAACACACAAACGGTGCCACACAAACGCGCCAACATCTTCTATAGTACCATGTTTCACTGCCAACAGCAATGTGTAACAATGCCAACAATGCAAACAGCAATAAGTGTAACTGGGATTTTATCTCTGTTGTTGAACCTAGATGACAAAAAGAGTTGCAGTCCTAATGGAATTCCATTACACACTGTTTTCTTAGGCGTTATGCTGAATCTATTAGTGAATACCTCTACCTTATGTTTTCTAAGTCACGTCAGGACAGCTGTCTGCCAGCTTAATGGAAGGTAGCTAAAATACTCCCCATTCACAAATAAGGTGACGTAACGTCCCTGTCGAATTACTGACCTATATCTCTAACTTGCTCCTGTTGCAATATTCTTGAGAATATCTTATTAAAATTTCTCAAAAAACATACCGACACTAACCATATCACTCATCACAACGAGCATGGCTTCCGAGCAGGATTGCGCACTGTTACTTAGCTTGCAGACTTTTTCATGACCTCACACAGGGAATCAACGATCAAACTGATATAATTTTCCTCGATTACTCGAAGGTATTTGACCATGCGTCACATGCTAAACTGAACTTCAAACTAAATCAGATACTTGGCGATTGTCCGATTACCAGATGAATAGCCAGCTACTTATCTGAACGCCCACAATACGTTAAATATAATGACCATGCCTCTCATATCATGCCGGTCTTTTGTAGAGTGCCACATAGCTCTGCGCTTGCACCATTTTTATTTATTTTATACATATATGACTTTAGACATAACGTGGATATAAAGATACGTCTCTTCGCGGATGACTGCGTGCTAAATCAAAAAATAAATACTCAGAACAACCAAGTACGACTAAATACAGCTTTAAGCAAATTTATACAATGGTGTAATACCTGGCTAATGGTGATCAATCTAGAAAAAGTGGTAGCGATGTCAGTGACAAATATTAGCTTGCCCTATGGCTTTGGCAATGGCATTCTTACAACAGTAACCGAAAAGAAATACCTTTGTGTCATTATTTGTGATGATCTCAGCTCAAAAAAAAAAAAAAACCCAAGCGCAAAACACACCCAAAAACGCAATGAACAGTTTGTTTTCTTGCGCGCCTTGGGTTTTGCAACTTTGGATACCAAGTTGCTCGCATACAAGGTCCTTATCCGTAAAATCTTAGAAAACGCCAACATCATCTGGTTTCCATATATGCAAAAGATATCCACAAGCTCGAATCGGTGCACCGAAAAGCCGTTCGCTTTATCTACAACATATACCGGCGCACTGACTCTTCCATGAAGCTGCTTTCCCACGCAGGCCTACACACATTATCAAGTCGCGTAACACTTCGTGGAGTCAATTTCTTATATTAAATTATGGGGTTTTACGTGCCAAAATGACAATCTGATTATGACGCACGCCGTAGTGGGGGACCCCGGACTAATTTGTACCACATGTGTTCTTCTACGTGCACCTAAATCTAATTACACGGGTGTTTTCGCATTTCACCCCCATGGAAATGCAGCCGCCGTGGCCGGAATTCAATCCCGCGACCTCGTGCTTAGCAGCCCAACACCATAGCCACTAAGCAACCACGGCGGGTAAGTTCTTATATCAATTAATACATAATACACTCAACATTGATCCTGCTACTTAAATAAGTTTTAACCATTGTAGGGAAACCCATCACAATCATAAATTTACGAGAAATGAATACTAGTGTGTTAATAACATACATGACTTCTCTGTGATCCCCCGAGCCATACGGGAATGGAGCGCCCTAGATAAATTGACCAGTTCGCTGGATACCTTACAAAAGTTCATTGAGCTCACGGCTGCACCAGTCCTGTCAACAAGCCAGACTTGATGACCATCTTCAACTTGTTATTGATTTATGTCGTTACTTGCTCGATGTGTACTCTTTGTACGAATGTATGAATGAATGTTTTGCGATGTGTATGCACGCTTGCTTTGATGACGAAAGTTGGCGGCTCTCTTCGGCCTCTTATGTTCCGTACTCGATGTGTCTGCTTATGAATGCTTTGATTTCTTGTCTTTTTCACTTTATTGCTATTTTATTGTACTATTAATTGTAATTTGCTTTTTTGCATAAAACCTCACTCCTGTAACACTCCAAAAGTGGGACTAAACAGTATATTTAAATAAATATATAAATGTTATTCTGAAAGCATCATAGGCATAACCAGATATTTACTTGTATCTGTAATAAACATTGCAAAACGCAATTTCTTTAAAAATGTCGCCGTTTCGCCCGAAAGACGAAGCATCGATTGCGATAGAAAATGAGTAGACAGCTATACAAAATAAGGATAGTAGTTTTATCAGCCGTATTAAGTTCTAAATATTCGCTTACTAACTAAATAAACAAGCACGGTGTCACGCGCGCACAGATAAACATGAACACACCTCGCTCGATGACCGCGGGAGCTCGTCAAAACGCTGGAGTGATAAAGTGCGCCAGCGGCAGCGAGCAAATTAACCTTCGCGCTGGCTCTCGCTTCAACGCGAACTAAACGTCGAAAGCGCAGCGCATACGAAGCTACCGGCACACAGCGCATGCATTTTGTCCCATCGCAGATCGCTCTGAAGATGAGGCCCAGCGGGCGCACACTTCCGCCAATTCGCAGATCGCTTTCAAGATAGGCGCCCGCGTGGCATCTGCCTGAGATACAGCCGCAAGAACAGAACGCCCCCCCCCCCCCCTCACCGTCGCCTCCTTCCCGTGCCTCGCGCGCTAACGAAGACCACGCGTGCTTCCGGCCTCCTTCCTTTCTCGCGTGCGCGAGATAAGGCTGTGGTTGCCGGCTCACCCTCGCACGTTGGCACCCGCACACACGGCGCGTGGTAACGGTTTTATCGCCGTTGGACTTTATACCGAACCTCACGGCGACGACGACGACGACTGCGACGACGACGACGACGGCTACGGCAAAAATGCGCTTGCAGTGCCCATATAATTGCTATCGCAATAAAACTAATGAATGTCATGCCGTTACAAAAAAAAAAAAAACTGTGACTCCAATCCACGCTGTGAAGGTGGTTGGGCACCAAAGCTGTAAACGACACCCACAACAATTATGTGTAATTTTATGCGTAATTATGGCTAAAATTTTATGCGTAAGTGTCAAATGACCCATTGTGACATCACTTGAATGAACCCGCGTGGCTCTACAAAGAGTGAAACCAGAGACAAGGTAAATGTGCTTAACCACACCCTTTACTACATCACAACGACATTATATTCACGCTGTTCTTCTGGCGTCTTTATTTTTCGTGGCCTTCCCATGGTAGCCCGGAATGAACTGAATGATTTGCAAGACCGTGGTGACATCACTACGTGATTTCTATGCTGTTGGGTACTTTTCCACTCAGAATAGCTTTCGCAACCAGAATCTTTACCTGCAAGCACACGCGGGAGAAGGAACGTGCTTCGCTATATTCGCAGACGTCTTTAGCATACATTATACGGTTTGCACTTCACACGAGGATTTTGAATGACGTCAACCCATTTCGAAGCAGTTGCAAACCTAATCTTTACCTGAACGCATCGCAGGGTGTTCCCATTCTTCACATGCGCCTTATCATCCATCATGTGGTTTTGATGCTTGTTTTGTGGTTTTTCTTTTGAAAACGAGTGCTAAGCTGTAAGGTCTGAAACCATTCTTTTAACTCCCTCAGCAATTTGGCCATTATGGACGCCTTTCTTACTGTTTTAGTTTTTTTTTTAGTTATTACAGTTAGTACGACTAAAGCCGTAGGCTCGGTTTAGGCGGTGAATTAAATTTTATGCGTAAGTATCAAATGACACATTGATCGAAATGCAGCTCCACTAACGTGAAACCTGGGGAGGTGCGAAGAATGCAGTGATGCACCGCAAATGGGCTCATACTGCCTCAAGCAATGGCTCATAATCCCGTAAATGCGGCCTCCCCATTACGACGACAGAAGAGAAGTGAAATTCTACGCTGGAATGATGAGCGGCAACGCAGCCAGCTGTCGAAGACGACGAACGCGGGAGCGCGAACACGAGCCGCTCGCTTACCGTGACGTTTTTTGCTTACGCCAACAACACGAAAATTTCCTTGGCTGGTAGAGGTGTACAGCTTCGCTGTAAAAAGTCACTGTTTCGAAGGACTGATTGCAATAGAAAATTAGTAGAAAGCAATACGCAGTAGGGGTGCTTGTTCCATCAGCTGCATAAACTTCTGTAGACATTTGCTTAGTCAATAAATAACAAGCATGGTTTCACGCACACACACAAAAATATCAACACACCTCCGTTGATGACCGCGGACACTTACTGCCACAACACTGGCGCGATAAATACGAGCTAGGCACCCGGTACGCGAGGGCACAGTGCACACGAAGCCATTAGCTATATCGGCTCGCCTTCGAGCCCAGCGCTGATTACCTCCAAGATAGAACGCACGCGGCTCTGTTCAGCCACGCCATGCGCAGCCGCGGCCGCAGTAGCACGCGCAAGCCTGCCCTAGCCTCCCCCTCCCTTCTTGTTCCTCCTAGCATATGCACATTCCCACTTCCCCCCCCCCCCCCGCCGCCTTACGCGCGCGAGAAGTCGGCGCGCACATTCCCCGCCATCCTCACTTGCGCGCACTGGAAGACACAGGCGCACCAAACCACCATTCTTCTCCGCTACAACATACGATGCGCGGCCGCGATGTTATCGCACTTGGACTTTATAGGGAACATCACGGCGACGCCGATGGCAGTGGCCGAAATTTGCCTGGAATGTCCATTTAATTGCGATCGCATTAAATGCATATATCAAAATAATGTAGCGAAAACAAAACTAACCTAAATTACCCTAATATGTCTGTTTTCAAGGACGGATGCTATGCAGACCTTTTGGAAATCAAGTACCTGCCGCGGTAACTTAGTTGCTATAGCGTTGCACTGCTAACCACAAGGTCTTGGGTTCATTCCCGTTCACGACGGCCGCATTTAGAAAGGCTCGGAATGGGAAAACGCTCGTGTACCTCGCACTGCGTGCACGTGGAAGAACCCCAGGTGGTCGAAATCTATTTGCAGACCGCCACTATGGCATGCCTCATGGTGAAATTGGGGTTCCCGCACGTAAAACAATAGACCGTTTGAAGAAAGTGAGGTTGAGCTATGTTACTGTAATTCCTTTCATATTGTAGCACTCTTCAATGAAGCACACTAAACAAACTGGTTTATTGTGGGCGAACTTGTGCCCAGAGACTTAACACTAAAACACATTCACACAATTGACAAGCAGAGTTAACAGGAACGCGTTCCACAGTCAACCACGTCCGAAGATTGAGCACACGCGCAGCCGCGTTCTCGTGCACCAGAGCCGCGTTGGCGCCACGCGCAAGGCGTTGCTGGCGCTCTTCCAACGGCGGTGCGATGAGACGCCTGGAAGGATACTTCGCGCGGAGAGATCTCTGCGGCATTACTCCCCCTGAGAAAACGCATCGCCCCGATGCGCGCGAAAGAAATTTCATATGCAGAAGTGTTTTCATTGCCTGTCGAAGTACGGCTTCATGCGGACTACATGTACGACCTCTGCAAGGTTGTGGCGCTTTGATAGCTTTTGTCCATGAGGAATGACTTCGTAGTTCAGGTCACCTACTCGGCGAATAACTTCGTAAGGACCGAAGTATCGGCGAAGGAGTTTTTCGGATAGGCCGCGACGACGCACTGGTGTCCATACCCACACTTTATCGCCTGGCTGGTACTGTACTTCTCTGTGACGCAGGTTGTAGTAGCTGGCGTCCCTACGTTGTTGCTGGCGTATACGGAACCGTGCCAACTGCCGGGCTTCTTCAGCTCGTTGTAGGAAGTCGTCCACGTCGTATGGGTTGTTAGTGTCGTCAGCATCTACTGGTAACATAGCATCCAGTGTGGTTGTGACTATGCGGCCATAGACCAGTTGAAATGGAGTGACCTGAGTTGTTTCTTGAACAGCCGTATTATAGGCGAAAGTAGCGTAGGGCAAAATTGCGTCCCATGTCTTATGTTCGAGATCGACATACATGGACAGCATGTCGGCCAGGGTTCGGTTTAGACGTTCCGTCAGGCCGTTTGTTTGGGGATGGTATACAGTGCTTTTCCTGTGACTGGTGTGCGTCATCTTCATCAAGCACTGCATCAACTCTGCTGTGAAGGCTGCTCCTCGATCCGTAATCACGACCATTGGTGCACGATGTCGCAGGACTATGTTATAAACGAAGAACTTCGCAACTTCAACTGCCGTTCCTCGTTCAAGGCAGCCAGTTTCAGCATATCGTGTTAAATAGTCTGTCGCTACTACGATCCATCTCTTCCCTGTAGATGACATTGGGAACGGTCCAAGCAGATCCATTCCAACTTGCTGAAATGGAGTCTTCGGTGGGTCTATGGGTTGGAGAAAACCGGCCGGTTTGACGGGTGGTGTTTTGCGCCTTTGACATTCTCGGCATGTCTTCACGTAATGCTGCACCGACGCTAATAACTTAGGCCAGAAGTATCTGAGTCGAATTCTGGCGAACGTCCGCCTGACCCCTAAGTGACCCGACGATGGTTCGTCATGGCAAGCTTCCAAAATTTCCTGTCGCATGGTTGATGGCACGACGAGTAAGAATTTTTCCTGATTGTGTTCAAAGTTCCTCTTGTAGAGCGCATTATCTCTGAGGCAAAATGACGATAAACCTCGCATAAACATACGCGGAACTTGAATGTCGTGTCCTTCGAGGTGCTTGATCAGCGGTAGGAGTTCTGTGTCGGCCCGCTGATGCTCAGCGATTTCCGAAGCTGTTATCACAGTAAGGAATGGGAAATCTTCTTCTTCAGAAGGAGTAGAGTCCACTGGTGAGCGGGGCAAGCAGTCAGCGTCGTGATGTTTTTTCACAGACCTGTATACAACCGTAATGTCGAATTCTTGGAGCCTGAGACTCCACCTCGCAAGTCGTCCGGATGGGTCTTTTAGGCTTGCCAGCCAGCAAAGGGAATGATGATCGCTGACTGCACGGAACGGCCTGCCGTAGAGGTATGGTCGGAACTTGCTGATAGCCCATATGACAGCCAAACATTCCTTTTCTGTCGCAGAGTAGTTTGTTTCAGCTTTCGAGAGGGTACGGCTAGCATACGCTATGACTTTCTCTTCCCCGTTTTGCCATTGAACTAGAACGGCGCCAAGACCAAGATTGCTTGCGTCGGTATGGACTTCTGTGTCCGCCGTCTCGTCGAAGTGGGCCAGGATCGGTGGGGCTTGTAATCGTTCCTTTAATTCATTGAAGGCAACCTCTTGTTCTGCATGCCACATGAAGGGTGCGTCTTCTTTAGTAAGTCTCGTGAGAGGTTCGGCAATTTTGGAGAAGTTTTCTACAAATCGCCTGTAATAAGCGCATAGTCCCAAAAATCGCCGGATTGCCTTCTTGTCTGTCGGCTTCGGAAATCGCGCAACGGCAACAGTCTTGTCGGGATCTGGGCCAACACTTGTGCGCTGATTACGTGACCTAGAAAACGAAGTTCTTGGAATCCAAACTGACATTTTTCAGGTTTAATGGTCAGGCCTGCGGAGCGGATAGCTTGGAGCACTAAACGTAGCCTCTGCATATGCTGGTCGAACGTTGCAGAAAATACTACCACGTCATCTAGGTAAACTAAGCACGACTGCCATTTGAGACCCGAGAGGACACTGTCCATCATGCGCTGGAATGTCGCCGGCGCACAACAGAGGCCGAATGGAAGTGCTTAGAACTCGTACAGGCCGTCTGGGGTAACGAAAGCAGTCTTTTCGCGGTCTCTTTCGTCCACTTCAATTTGCCAATACCCGCTCTTGAGGTCTAATGAAGAGAAAAATTTTGCATGTCGTAGCCGATCCAAGGTGTCATCAATGCGTGGCAAGGGATACACATCACGCTTGGTCACACTGTTCAATTTCCTGTAATCAACACAGAATCTCAGTGTATTGTCTTTTTTTCTCACAAGAACTACGGGTGACGCCCACGGGCTGTTCGATGGCTGAATGACATCGTCCTTAAGCATCTCTTGCACCTGACTCTTTATGATCTCTCGTTCAACCGGTGATACTCGGTACGGGTGTTGGTACACTGGTCTGGTTTGTTCGTCTGTTATTATACGGTGTTTAACAATCGGTGTGCGCCGTACCTTTGACGAAGTGGAGAAACATTCTGCGAAGTCATTTATCAGCTCTTCCATCAATTCTTTCTGGGTTGGCGACAGACTTGGGTTGATTGCAACTGACGTTATGGCTTCATGCGTGGTTTGTGCAGCAGGCGGCGTACATGCTAAGCTAAATACATTTGTGACTGCAGTAACGCTGTGTAGAAAGGCGATGGCTGTGTTCTCTGCGACATGTTGAAATTCACTTCCGAAATTCGTCAGCAATACATCAGCATACCCATCGCGTAGCTGAACAATTCCCCGTGCTATACAAATACTTTTCTTCAACAGTAGCTCGATGTTGGCATCCGCTATACCTTCCGAGTCGTCGAATGCTTCACTTCTTACGCGAACCAGCATGCTGCATCGTGGTGGCACGGTTACGTCATCGTCAGTAATCCGCAAGGCAACGTGCTCTGGCTCCTGTGACTTTTGCATATCTATGGCCTGCTTCGTAGAAAAGGACACACTAGAATTCTGCAGGTTGATTATGGCACCGTTTGCTAGAAGAAAGTCCATCCCGAATATTACATCCTTCGAACATTCCCGTAATACAACAAAGTCAGCGACGTAAGCAAAACCTCGAATTCCAATTCTCGCTGTGCATCTACCCAGGAGTGTAATGAGGTGCCCACCAGCTGTACGTATCTGGGGTCCACACCACTGCATCAAAACCTTTTTTAGCTTCTTCGCTAGTTCATAACTTATCACCGAATAATCCGCCCCGGTATCAATTAACGCATTCAGCTCGTACCCATCAATCAGCAAAGGCAAGTCCGAAGCTATTTTCTCATTGCTGCACTTCTTTTCCTGGAACCAGTCTTCGATGTCACCCTGGTACCGCGATGGAGGATCTTCGCATGTCCGATTGTTAGCGGCCCCGCCTCCACAGGTCGCTCGCTTCAGTTTTCCAGCTTCGGGCTAGGTGAACGATGCCTAGTCGTACTTGAAGAGGCACGCGGGCTTGGTGATCGGTAACGCATAGGGTATGGCGACCGAGATTCATGATGGCGAGGTGCGCTAAAACTCTGCCGCGTACATAAGTACTCCTCGATGTCAGATGGTCTTTCGCCGTTTCGGGGGCATGGTGCATTCATAGAAAATCCTCTAAGACCGGCTTGCCGGTACGGGCAAAATCGGTACAGATGACCAGCCTCTCCGCAGTGAAAACACAGGGGCCTACGGTTGGCGTCACGCCACACGTCACTTTTCCTGGGCCTTGTCTCAGCCATACGGGGCGCATTGTGCGCTATCGGCACGTAGTTACTTGGCCTCGCGATGGGTGCACTGTGAACAATGGACGCACTGTGAACGATCGGTGCACTTTCAACGATTGGTGCACTGTGAACGGCGGGTCGCCTGAGCATCTCGGAGTACGTTGGCGTCGGTCGTGCTGGTGCTGGCTCAGATTGTGGTTCCCGTATGGCTTGTCTCACTTCGCTTCTGACGATGTCGACGATAGACGGTTCCGGTGGAACTTCGTGAGACTGCATCTTGCGTAGCTCTTCCCTGACTACAGAACTGACGAGTTCCCGCAGTGTGGGTAGATTGTTGTCAGTACACGCAGAAAATACATTTGCGGACGCGCAGCTTAAGTCGCGGTTGTATTGCCGGGCTCGCTGCTGAAGCGTCATTTCAATCGTCGTTGCTTCCGATCGAAACTCGGCAACGGTGCGTGGCGGATTGCGAACGAGACCCGCGAAAAGCTCTTGCTTCACCCCATGCATGAGATGGCGCACCTTTTTGTCTTCACTCATGTTGGGGTCAGCGCGCTTGAAAGGCGGGACATGTCCTCTATGTACATGGCTACGCTTTCATTCGTGCGCTGATTCCGTGCCCGAAGAGCAGTTTCTGCCTTCTCCCTGCGATCATTGCTACCATACGTAGCCAGCAGCTGCTGCCGAAACTCTTCCCAAGACGACAGAGAAGCCTCGTGGTTTTCGAACCACGTTCGCGCCGAGTCTTCTAAAGCAAAATACACATGGCGCAGCTTGCGTTCTTCAATCCATTCGTTAGACCTTGCCACTCTCTCAAAATGGTCCAACCAGTCCTCGGCGTCTTCGAACGAGTCGCCGTGGAAGGCCTGTGGTGTGATAGGTTGACTCACTATGAGCTGTGCCGGTGTAGTGACTTGGCTGGTCATGGTAGCGCGGTCAGTTGGCTCCCTTGCTGCGAAGAGAAGAGGTCCGAATTCTGGCGAATCCCCTCGAAGACGACGGCTGGTCCGTTGGTGCACTGGCGTCAGTTCCAAGGGTTCCAATCGCCGAGGATCAGGACTAAGCTCTCTTCGGTGTGTGGGGCTCGAAATCATACCCCGCACCTCCACCAGATATGTAGCACTCTTCAATGAAGCACACTAAACAAACTGGTTTATTGTGGGCGAACTTGTGCCCAGAGACTTAACACTAAAACACATTCACACAATTGACAAGCAGAGTTAACAGGAACGCGTTCCACAGTCAACCACGTCCGAAGATTGAGCACACGCGCAGCCGCGTTCCCGTGCACCAGAGCCGCGTTCGCGCCACGCGCAAGGCGTTGCTGGCGCTCTTCCAACGGCGGTGCGATGAGACGCCTGGAAGGATACTTCGCGCGGAGAGATCTCTGCGGCAATATGTGTTCAATAGATTCTTAATATGACAGCGAAAGTAGGTTGTGTTTGCGCCATTAGGAGGAGAATTTATTGCTTTGCCAACCGTCTGTTACTCGAGCCAATTCATTAGTAAACGCAGTATTTTAGTAGTTTCGTCTACGATTCAGGCCACGGAGGTATAGTTCAAGACTTTCTGGGAGCTACCTTAGATTTTTGTGAAAGCATAGCTTTCACTTTCACTTCACTATTAGGTTATTATTTTTTGCTCCAATACGCGTTCACATAGATATACCCGCCGTGGTTGCTCAGTGTTTGCGGTGCTGGGCGGCTAAGCAAGAGGTCTCGGGCACAAATCCCGGCCGTGGCGGCCGCATTTCGATGGGGGAAAATTGCAGAGAGCACCTATTTACTTATATTTTAAATTAAAACATTAAATTCTGGGATTTTACGCGCGGGAACCACGATCTGATTATGAGGCATGCTGTAGTGGGGTACTCCGGAATAATTTAAACCACCTGGGGTTCTTTAACGTGCACCTAAATCTATGTACAAGCGTGTTTTCGTAATTCGTACTTAGATTTCGCTGCACGTTAAAGAACCCCAGGTGGTCCAAATTAATCCGAAGTCCACCACTACGGCGTGCGTCATAATAAAAATGTCGCAGTTTGACCTGAAAGATGAAGCATCAATTGCTACAACTTAGTAGAGAGCTATACAGAGTAAGGATAGTAGTTTTATCAGCTGTATAAACTTGGACGTGCAGCAGCACCAGCAACGCGCATAACTGTTGTCGACGCCGTTGCCGTTTTTCCCGCGTTCGCACCGAACGCGCGCGGCGTTGGTGACTGTTGCCAGGGCCTCTGTGGGCGGCTCGGAAGTTTTTGACTAGATCAGAACGGAAAACTCGTCGAACAGTGTCGGAAGTCTTTACCACCTTCTATACAGGGCTAATCCTATACAGGGATACAGGGGTAATCGGAGATAACAGGATTGGTGTGTACCGTTGCTGAATCGTCGGAAGAAGTCATCGAGTGGTTTAGTCGCACGCACCTATCGTGATACGTCATGCTGGCAGCGGTTCAATATCGTACTCCGTGATATTTTATTGCGATAGCAATTATATGGACACTCCAAAGCAGATTTCTGCCGTCGCAGTCGCCGTGAGGTTCCGTATGACGTCAATGGAGATGAAATTGTCGCCGCGCGCCGCCGAACGCTATATGTGCGAGTGAAAGGGCGCGAGGGACGCGCGCTTTCACGGGGAGTGAACGCACGGCGGAGAACAAACGCGCGTTCTGTGCCGTGCTCCCTTAAGGGCTGCAAAAGTAGGCGTCTCTTTGCTCCTTTACAATCACCATATATGTAGAGCAAACGTGACTTCTTCCGTCGCACGAAAGGCCGTGGGGGGAAGGGAGGGAGGGAGGCAACGTTTAGCTGCAGCACAAAATGCGTATTTATATAAAACGTTGCGAGGCGAGAAAGTGGTAAAGACTTCCGACGCTGCTCGACGAGTTTCCCGTTCTGATCTCGTCGAAAACTTCCGAGCGGCCCCCAGAGGCCCTGGGAACAGTCACCAACGCCACGCGCGTTCGGTGCGAATGCGGGCAAATTGGCGACGGCGTGGACAACAGTTCTGTGCGTTGCTGGTGCTGCTGCATGCCCAAGTTTATACAGCTGATAACACTACTACCCTTACTCCATATAGCTCTCTACTAAGTTGCTATCGCAATTGATGCTTCGCCTTTCGGGTGAAACTGCGACATTTTTTCTAAAGCCACATAGGAATTTATTTTAACAGTCTTCCACCAGAGAGCAGGAACGGAAAACTCGAGCTTCTCGACCAATCAAGTTGGCTAGGTGACTATTTGTCACCGCCCCGTTTCAAAGGGGATGCCATTAAATCATCATCATCAGCTCAACTAGTCCAGGTTAGCGAGCTTCCGGGAAAACCGATTACGGAAATGAAAGCAAAAGCCAAGAAACGCATGTCGGACACACTGGAGGAGAGGCACCTAGTGGTGATAATGGGAAGAGTGATTGATGTACTGCGAGACCGAGGGGCAGGGATCGTGGAACAAATAACCAAAGGGGTCACCGACCTGGGGAATGTCTTAAACGAAGTACAAATCGCAGTGTGCATGGTGCCAGAGGTTGAAAGACAGGGTTATGCATTTGAAAGGGCATTGCTTGCAGTAAACAGGGAAATTTAGACGCTGAATTTTACGGGCAAAGCAATTAATTTTACGCTCATTGACATCAATCGAGAAGCGCACCGAGCAGGCCACGAAGGCGCTTTTGTGCATGACGGGATACATTTCAGCGAAAGTGTAGCAAGACCGGTGGGATGTCGATTCGCAGCGCGGAGGGTAGCTTTTTTTAGGTGGGCCCCACGCAATCAGGCAGCAAAGTTAAATATTTAATGCAGCGACACACGAGTAAAATGCAGAGTTAGACTACATCTAGTTCGGCAAAGAAACAGAAAGTATTAGAGAAGGTAAAATTTGTTACATAAACATGCGGGGTATCCGCGTGCCGCAAAAATGGTTGGAAATTCAAACGCAACTGAGTTACGAAGAGATTAGCGTGTTCGCCTTGACCGAAACGGATCTACGATATTATTAGCAGCCGCCTTTTATTGACAATTTTGTATGGGAAGGGTGCAACAGAATGACCGGGTCAAGGAAAGGCGGAGGCGTACTAATTAGGCGAGGACTGAAGTGGCAAAGGGCAAAAGAGACATGTAAGGAGCATTTATGGACTAGCGGCACATGGTAAGGGAAGACCACGTGGCTGGGAGTAGCTTACCTATGGACAGGTAGTGATAGCAGAGAAAAAAATTAGCAATTGGTTCATTGCATTATAAAAGATATTAATGAGTTTAGTAAATCGGGGCAGGTGATATTAGTGGGAGATATGAACGCGCACATGGACGATTTAGACGGATATACTGATTACAACGGCTCTCTAGTGCTCAATCTGTGTGATGAACAGAACCTTATAGTAGTTAGCAGGGAGAATAAGTGTCATGGATAGGTAACATGGCGATGCGGAAACAGGCAGTCATGTATCGACTACGCCTTATTCTCAGAAATGGTCTGCGAAAAACTAGATGAGATGATAATAGTGGAACATGAAAAAAATAACCTTGGTATCGATCATAGACAATTAACATTAAAGTTTGGGAGCGATACTAAAGCAAAACAGGAACCAATAGCATCAGAATTATGCGGACGACATAGTGCTACTAGCGGACAATCCAAGAGGTCTACAGACACTTGGAAATATATGTGGTAACACAGTGTCATAACTAGACCTTAAGTTTTGCACACAGAAATCGGGAATTACTATCTTTATTATAGACGAGCCATTACGTGAGGTCGATTCAACAGCAAGTGATACCTTAGTCAAGCAATATAAATACATCGGCGTGTACATAAATGAAGGAAAGACTTATTCAAGCACCCACCAAGATAATCTACAAATAAACGAGAAGCGGCATGCAGCAATACTTAAACATAAAGCACTCTAGGGCCAAAATAAATATGAGGTAGTGCGTGTACTCTGGCAAGGAATAATGGTGCCAGCGCTAACTTTCGCAAATGCCATTCTGTGCTTAAAATAGGATAGCTTGTCGGGGCTGGAAGTTAGCCAAAGATTGGTAGGCCGGTTGGCTTTGGGAGCCCACGGTAAAACCACAAATGAGGCAGTGCAGGGTACCATGGCTTGGGCCTCCTTTGAACTCAGAGAAGCCCAGAGCAAGATTAGTTTTGAAGAAAAACTCCGGCACATGGGCCAGAATAAATGGGTGGCTCAAGTGCACAAATATGTGTACCAAATAAGCTTGGAAACAGTATGGAGGAAAATGTCGAGAAAGTTGGCAACCAAGTACGGGTAAGTGAAAGTGTAATAGACAACCAGGAGTCATCAGAAAGAAAGTGAGAGAAACAGAGACAGCGAATTGGATGCAAAGAATGAAAGCAAAAAAAAAAAGACCATGGAGATTTACAAGAATCGGAAGAAAGAAATTAGCTAGAAAATCTGTACGATAACACAAAGGTAGTGCCTTGCTAGTTGAGGCTTGAGCCGGTTGCCTAAGGACCAAAACATACCGGATGAAATATTCCAAACAAGATGAGACAGTGTATGCTGCAGGAATTATCTGGATATCACTCCGAATATCCTAATAGAATGCAAATGAATTCACACAGTGAGACCCTTAAATAACGTATACCTTCCAGAAACGCTTAAATTTAAAGTTGACGGAAGCATCATCCGGTCAGCAGTCGAGATAACCAAGAGATTTTTAGAGTATTGGTGAAGAAAAAAAGCAAGGAAGATATTCATACAACTGGATCCGTTACAGGCATAGGTAACAATACAAGGTAAATAGAGAACTTTTGCTGAATGAAAAAAATATTTATATGTATACCAAAATCCTGTAATTAAAAACATGTACAGCAAACCTGATTAAATCAAGCAGGCTATAGGTTACTACTTGTGGCTACCTCGTTTCAATGGGGATGCCAATAAATGAGCATCATTTATTTTTTGTTTTGTTTTGATTTTTGATTTTTTTGTTGTGCGCGCGCCACCGCCCACGGTGGGATGGAGGGCAGGGGCATTGCGGTATCCAAGAGTTTTGGGTTTTTGCTCATAGTATATCATTTAGCGTTATTGGAAGTCTAGTGACGCAGCAGTTTAATTTTTGATGCTACAACTCGTGATGTTTTGCTTGCAACGCACCATTTTACGTCTATGGACAGCACAAAGGTCCTTCACCAGCTTTTCTTTTCCGCACTTCTTTCGATTTTTTTCGGCAATAATTAACTTAACATTTCTGGAAAGCTATACTTATACAACATGCATAATTTCTTAGAAAGCTTGTTTGCAACCATGCTCTGAAGTTGTTGGGAGTCTATCCGTTAGTATTTTAAAAAATAAATTTATGTTGAAAACTGATCCTTTGTACCCGATAGTTATGTTCGTTTTGAACTAGGTAGTACAGGCCCGGTAGCTGATGATACTGAAAAAAAGTACTTCCCCTTTAAATATATCGGTTAATCAATAAAGACAGACTGATGCTCTGCAATCTTCATTTCCGGAAATTATTCATCGGCACTTTTATGTCTTTCTGTACACTCCCCATTAAGTAAAATGAACGCAGCCCTACCGTTTCCGCCAAGCCTAGATAACATGAGCCAGGCCATCTGTTGACACCTACATAAAAAAGTGCCTCGAATATGCTAACTACGCCTGGTTCAATCTGTTGTTCTATGTCAAAGCAATCACCTTTTTTTACCGTTCGCCGAAGCATCCCAACAATCCCCGTGCGTGTGTCCACATGTGGCCTTCTCCGACTTCTTTATGTACGTCACAGTAAAAAGGGACATTGCTTTGGTGATGGTGGTGAAGACAATGGAGGTGAACTTCAAGTAGGCGTCAAAAGATGGCTTCTCTGAGCTTAGTAGAAACGGTGGGACACATGCATTTCACTTACTGTGGAGCATATAGATAGCGGTCAAAGTGGCGATCAATAATTTTAGAAGTAAACACTTAAGTGCTTCAATCTCAGCCTTGATTGAACAACTATCATTCATGCGTCGACGTGCAACTATTTGCTACTCTCCGTACTCGATTTGTATTCGGAGAAGTTCATATTCGCCCGCCATTAATAAAGATAGAAAACAAGGTTATCAACATGTAATTGTAACTCTGGAAAAAAATGCAAGGGGCACTTAGTTATCCCTACGCGGATGAATGCGAAAGCATTGCGACCACCGCGCGATGCGTATGCTCTTTCAGTCGTTGAGTAACTACATGACGGAAACGTTTTCACGCATGTGTAATTGCGACAACCAACGGTGTTCGTCACAAGGTGCGCACAACGCAAGGTCGTGGGCTCCACTGCTACCAAAGTTCGAGGGTTCCACTCCCAACAAGGGTCGTGTGTTCGAGTGCCTTAATATACTATGCCTTAATAAAGTGTGCATTAATTAACTATGCCTTACCCGCCGTGGTTGCTCAGTGCCTATGGTGTTGGGCTGCTGAGCACGGGGTCGCGGGATCAAATCCCGGCCACGGCGGCCTCATTTCGACGGGGGCGAAATGCGAAAACAGCCGTGTACTCAGATTTAGGTGCACGTTAAAGTACCTCAGGTGGTCGAAATTTCCGGAGTCCCTCACTACGGCGTGCCTCATAATCAGATCGTGGTTTTGGCAAGTAGTAACCTATAATTTAATTAACTGTGCCTTATTAACTGAGCTTTAAATAACACCAAAGGTCGTGGCTTCAACTCCCACCAAAGGTCGAGGGTTCGAGAGTCTTATTAACTGTATCCTAATTAACTATGACTTAATTAACTTCACCTTAATTAACACCAAAGGTCGTAGGTCTGACTCTGTCAATTGTCGCGGGTTCGAGTGTCCGTAATGAACTTTATCATAATTAAACCTGCCTTAATTGCCTTCACCCTAATTCACTCTGTCTTAATTAACTTTGACCTCATTAACTTAGTCCTTAATTAACTTTGACTTAATTGACGTCATCCATTGCGGCGATTGGCTCACTTGACTTGTTGGACCATCGTGATTATGACAACCGCCGATTTTCCGCGTCACGAGCCATATAAGGCTTTCGCATTATTAAACGATTAGTCTAACTAGAGTTCGCAAACGCACAGGTAACTAAACAAACGCAAATGTAACTAAATAATACAATAAACACACAAATTAAAAATATGAATACTCTGAAAGAGCCATTTTAGCTGCGGTGAAGACGTTATTGTGTTAGTAAGATGGCTTGGGGAGCTTATCACGAAATTCATAGGGCTGCTTGCAAAATGAGTTGATACCAGCGAGTGAATTCCACAGTGTAATAGCACGGCAAAACAAGCATGTTGAAACTAGTTTTAGAGATAGAAAAAAGTACTCACTATTTCTTTACGTCGACCATAAAATCAAAAATGCTTTCTTTCCAGTGTCATTCCGACAATCGTAATCATTGTAGTCCTAACAATACGTACATTCATCCCCAACGCCTTAAGGCAATCGAAAAGTCGACTGTACCATTTAGGATCCAGGTCCGTTTGCATAGCAAGACTGGTCGTAACCCCTATTATCGGCATGTTACCGGGCTGAAATACTAAAGAGGTGCTTAATTGTGCAACGTCTCACGTGCACTTCACCTAAAGCCTTTTTCTTGATTTTCCTGAGCGTACTTTCAATACGTAGCTCGTGAAATTCAGTTTTCCTTCGATCCCGGCTGTGGTGGCCGCCTTTCTACGGGGGGCCAAATGAAAAACGCTTTCTTACATAGATTTATAAGCACGTTAAAGAACCCCCAGATGGACAAACTCCCCCCGAAGTACCAGCCTACAGCGTTCCTCATTCTAAGATAGTGTTTTTGGCTCGCCAAAACCAAGCAGAATTTATTTTAATTCAATTCAGTTTCACTATTCTTATTCGCTGTGGTGGTTCAGTCACTGCGGCGTTGTCATGATAACCACGAGATTGTTGTCCGATTCCGGGCTTTGGCATCCGCAATCCGATATGGTCAGAATGCAGAACACTCGTGTACAGTGCTGTGGGCGCGCGTTAAAAGAACGCAACTAGTTAAAATAATCCCAAACCCACCGCTACGGCATCCCACGTAGCCCACTGGGCAGTTTAAGGAATTTAACAACGTCGTTCAATAAACATTCATTTTGAACATTACTAACAGGCGAGTGAAGCTCTCATTCTGAAAACTACGCTATGTATTGGACAGATACCGTTCCTACATTGTCTCGGGGAAAACTGAACTTGTAAGCTGAGTTTAGTACACTCTAAAGTTTTAGGTCTACGGACTAGTCATCCTCAATTTTTTTTTCTCATGGGGTCTTTTCATGCATTTGTTTTTTTTTTCGATTACGCGTACATTTATTTTAAGCTTATATCGCTTTTTTACCGCACTTCTTAGCAAAAATATCAAACAATGCTTTTAGACCTAGCGCTTTCTTGTCGTGGGCATTACCAGCGCATATTCGCATGTACATAGCCTATATCTGTGCCTGGGTAAATATTTGCACTCACGGCAACGCTAGTTCAGCGTACTGAGGGTAAAAGCTTCGCTGTGACAAATGCAATAGCTCGAGGATCAATTGTGCACTCACCTTCTCTGCAGCAGCAACGAGAAACTCCCGCCAAACGGCCAGAATGCCGTCGAGGGAACCATGTATCAGCCGTTTAAAGCGTCCGCTCCGTCATTCAGATAACATGTCTCGGGTGTCAATGTCTGACAGCCCCTGCGGAGAAGATAAGCAGGCCGCGTGCTCTTGCAGCCAAGCAAGAGATTTCTTACAGGAGTGGTACTAGTAGTCTCGTCAGTAAACACATCTATTTTTCGCCCCGAAAAGTGCTCTTTTATCTGTCACAAACTAGTTGACAGCAAAAACGCCGGTGTTAAATAAGGAGCCCTACCAGCTAACTCCGGTGTGCTTCATTTCGAGATAGGAAAGAGATAAGCAAACAATGTACACCCGTGAGCAAAACAAGGAGTTTATGCACTAAACCTTTTGGAGTGGCAGCCGCTACGGCCGCTTACGGGAGCGAGTGAAGCCACCGGCGGCCATATTGCAGGAGGCAAAAGAGGGCGGGCCCAGCATATATATATATATATATATATATATAGGCGGCCGCGGAATTAGCGCGGCACTAGAGTGTGTTTTCGTTTTCCCTATCAAAAATTGCACAAAAATATTTGTTTATTTTACATGATATTTTACTTGTGATGAGGCACTTTAGTTACAGTGATATATGATACTTCTATTGTTTGTGTCCACGGAAGTGTTATAATGATTAGCTTCGTCTAATGCGTAAGCGTTCTTTGGCGACTACCCCAGCTCCATCACGCGAAAAGTGTAATGCCTTGTATCTGCACAAAAACGCGTATTATGCGAAGGCATTTAATCGTTATAGTAGTGTAAATGTAGATGATTAGTAGCCCTATAAACGATTAGGAACAATGTAAGCCAATTAAAAAAATTTCACAGTTTCGCCCTAAGGGCGAATCAATGAATGCGATAGCAACACAGCAATGTCATACGAAGTAAGGTGAGCGGCCTTGGTTGCAATATGAATTGTAGTAAACATGAGCTGATTAAGTAAGCAGGTGTGCTGCGGCGTAAGTAGACCGACATGAAGAGAGACTCGATGACCACGAGAAGGCGCGTGTGAAACGGTGGTGTTGATGAGAAGCGCTTACCGTGGGCAGCGCGTGCGAAGGGACACACCTGTAGTGCTGCACTGCCAATCTGGGCAGCATTGCATGTGTAGCGTGCGTTGGAAAATGTGGCCCGACTATTACTAACTGAATGAACAAGCGTGGTGTGAGCGCGCACAAACAAACATGAATAGATCCCACTGAATGACGGCAGCCAACGACTGTCAAAACGCTGGCAGCGGGCGAAGGTACAGTCAACCACAAAAGTTTGCGGACCACGCGAGCGCGTGCCAGACTGCCTATCCGCGCCACCTAGCGGTACGCCTCCTAGCGGCGACAGGGGCGCTCTCCCGGATATGAGCCCTCTTGGTACTCGCCTGCCTGTTAATTTTTTATTCCCGTGCATGACATTATTAGTTCGTTGTGTTGACGCAGAGCGCTGTCTGCGATAAGACCGCCACATATCTGGCTTGATAACAGTATCGGAGCAATCACTGCAACCTTTGTCGACTGGTGTGCCAGTGGGTAGATAAGTTTCACGAAGCGCTGCGACGATTTTTTTACGCGACGTTTACTGGCGCACTTTGGTTGGCAGCATCTTGGTCCAATGAGTGTTGCTGCTTCTGCGTCTTGAGAGAAAGGGTAGGGAGGTGTTTCACTGTCATCAAAAATAAAGAAAAAGCGGATGAATAGAAAATTTTCTTTCACACATAGGCGCATCTTCGCATCAGTCGCTGAAAACGTAGTTGACTTGCTTCAGGCCACGTGGTGATTGCCTATTTGGAAAGATGCCGCTGCGTGTTCCACTTGACGAAAGAAGGCACATTGTGGGTTTATTTATAGAGGGAATACCTCAGCGCGAAATCTGCCGCCGAACCAACAGGAGCCGGACTGCCGTGAATAGGATTATTCAAGCTTTCCGCGACGATGACAGATTCACAGATATGGAGCGCAGTGGGCGTCCAAGGGCCACGACTGAGGAAGAGGACCGCCTGATTACGGCCGCCATCGTGGCTGATCCTTTTCAAAGTGCAGAGGATATCCGAGAAGCGCTCTCGCTCACGGTATCGTCTGAGACTGTAAGAAGAAGGCTGAGTGAGCTTGGCCTGCAGTCTTTCGTAGCAGCACAGAAGCCCTGCCTCTCAGACAGCCAGCTACAAGAACGACTCATGTTCGCTACAGCAATGAAAGATCGGACAACAGAGAAATGGGGCGATGTCATCTTTAGCGACGAGTCAACTTTTTCCACGCGCTGGGACCAACGGAAGCGGGTTTGGCGTCCACTAAACTGCAGGTGTGTTTACAGTGTATTGGCAGTTAATTCACGAAGCTAATTCTGCATCACAACATGTTTCACGTAAAATGAGCTTTTGGACATTACGAGATTTTTCTGTAGTGGTATTATGTTGAAAACATTAACGATTGTTTCATAGTACTACTTACTCTGAAGCTAATTAAAAGCTGCCAGTGGGTCTTTCAGTACTATCTAATGATGTTTGCACGTTTTCTATTGCAACTCTATAACAGCATTATAAAGTTCATACGCAAGAGGAATCACAACATTTTTAGACGCGCCGCTGGAACCCAATTGTATGCTATTTCTTGCAGATATCTACCTAATTACACACAGAGTGTTCTATCCAGTGGACGGTGTTCCGTGAGCGTGTGGGGAGCAATCAGCAAAGATGGCCTTGGTCCCCTTGTGCGTCTGGAAGGGCCCTTCACTGCGTCACGGTACTGCGACGTCATCACTAGACACCTCGTTCCGTATGCGCTGGACGGTCCCTTCAGCGACGGCTGCTATTTTTTTCAACACGACCGCAGCCCGATCCATAAAGCACGTATCGTCCAGTCATTGCTAGAAGAACATGCTGTTTGCCAGCTTGAGTGGCCTCCATGTGGCGCCGACTTGAATCCCATAGAAAATGTCTGGGGCATGTTGAAGAAACGGCTGTCCACACGAGCCAACCGCGGCCGCACGGCCGATACGCTGTGGCAAGCGATCGCACAAGAATGGGAAAGCCTGCGCGGTCGACCGGAGATTACTGAATCTTTGTACGAGTCGATGCCCACACGCATCAATAAGGTGCTAGAAAACGGCGGACATTTCACTTCCTACTAGATCATTGAGAGACCTATGTTTCATGACACTTCTGTAAATGTCTTGTGAATAAATTCATCCCCTTCAGACTCGAATTATGATGCACTGTCTGCAAATGCGTCAAATGCGCATGGCATCATTTCAAGACGCTCACTATTACATTCCAAGAAAGAAGACGAAGCAATGTGCTGTTTTGTGCGAGTTTCAGTAAAAAAATTAATTAGCGTATAACTCATTATCTAATTATTCTGAAATCCGTCAGCTTCAATGCTTGCATAAAAAGAATCAACTATTAGGCCCGAAACGCATGCACACTTGCTTTTTCGGTTGTATTCGTGTCGACCGGAGAAAAAAAATACTCTTGACGTTGGTCTTGGAACGCGGCACGTCGAACGATTGTCTAACATGGTAGTGTCTCCAGCAAAGTGATCATCTGCAGCAATACGCAGGACAATGAAGTTAACTGACCGCTAGTTGTCCCATCAGGAAGCGGACACGAATGTGCACACTGAGTTTTAGGTCATTTGAAGAAACACGTGGCGTGGGACGCGCCTCCGAAGTTCGAGTCCCCAAACGAGGACGCCGTGTCGCAAAGGGTTATAAAAGAGTCATCGCACCCGATTATTTCTTATTTTTCTAAATGTAACCACTATAGCAGCGTGGTGGTTCGGGCTTTGCGCAGCAAAACCTGGGCGCAGGCGATCAAATCCCGGCCGCTACTGTCACTTAGCGATGGGGGAGGAACGGAAAAATTCTGCCTACTGACTAAGCATCTGTGTCCCATGGCTGCCTCACCGCTCACTCACGCACTCACGAAAAAAAAAAAAACAGCGTGGCTACGCGAAAATAGAACTGATAACAGCCGAAGAATACGCTGTCTGATTACTTGTACTGATATTCTGCTCTCAAAATATAAGCAAGTAGCCCTGGCTAACAAAGAGCGCGTCACGTTGAAAGAGATAGGTAGAAAATATTTGCGCACAGTGCGAAAATAGACAGGCCATAGATTTAAGGAGGGATGCGTCTTCAACGTAGCGCTGCTGTCGATCGCTGGTGACGTAGCGGAAGTGTCGCGAAGAGGCTCTTGGCCACGCGCTCGCGTGGTCCGCAAACTTTTGTGGTTGACTGTACGTGCGGTCTATCGCTTCAACGGAAACTGAGCGGCGAATGCACGGCGCATAAAGGTCAGAGCCGTGTGGAGATAAGGGACGGTGCGGTAGAACGAACGACGAGCGCGGTTGTTGGCAGCGTAGAAGTGCGCCCCCCCCCCCCCTCCCGCTCCCTCCGGCGCCGGCTTCCCGCTTCCTTGCGTGCGCGTGGGAGAGATAAGAGACTGTGCGGACGAGCGACGAGCGCGGTTGTTGGCAGAGAAGTGACCCCCCCCCCCTCCGCTCCCTCCGGCGCTGGCTTTCCGCTTCCTTGCTTGCGCGTGGGAGATTGAGTGCGTTCCCTCTCCGTGATAGCGCGCGTCCCCGCACGCTTCCGCTGGGGCATACGGCGCGCGGCGAAGATTTTATCTATACGGAACCTCACGGCGACGGCGACGGCGACGCCAACGGCAGAAATCCAGTTGAAGTGTCCATATAATTGCTATCGCAATAAAATTCACCAAAGAGAATACCCCCAGGGATACATAGGGCTTCTTAGAAAATGCATGGTGATGCTTATAGTAGAGGTGAGCCAACTGAAAACGGGGAATGGGCCAACTTGAAATTTGGGGCGAGCCAACCTAATTTAGAAGTAGGCCAACTTAAAATTTTGGGATGGGCCAGCTGAAATTTTGGGGTGGCCTACCTTGAAATCGGGGTGCGGGCCAACATGAAGTTTTCACGTGGGCCAACGTCGTATTGAATCATGCGTATTGGTTCCTAATGCATGTGTTCTTGTTGTGCTCACAGTGCGGATGACACGCCCTGGGAGCCGAAATGAGAGCAGGCGTGTGTGCGCGCCCAGCTACCAACGAAACCACCGGCAATCGTCACCGTGTCTGCACATCTCTGCAAGCATGCATCACCGCTTTGTGATTGCACCACTGAAAAATAAAAGTGACTAAATTTCCGAGCTCGGTGTGTGCCTCTAACTGGACGTCGTATACGATCTTGTTGGACACCTGTGACACGCACTTGGCTTTCACTGTCACATCACCGTCGACAATTTGTTCAACGCCATAAGGCTGTTTCACATGGCGCAATTGGGGCGGAAAAGATCGTTCTGCCGCGCACGTCGCACAGCGATTTTCGCTGATATCTTTCACATGCGTCTGCGACAGCGCGATTTCCGTCGCAGTGACGCCGAAGGTCGCCCCCTGCTCACGAAGCATGCAAGCCTGCATCGCTAAACAAAAACAACGGGGAAACTAGTCCAATATTAAAATTTTCCTATTATTATTTGAAAATAGAATGAGTACACCAGTTTTTAACGTTTAAAAGCGTTGACACTGAATGATCGCTTAGTATGCAGCTGCGGCGAGTGAAACACTGCACAACACCGCAAGTATGAGCGTGCAGCGTTGGTGGGGTGGTTTCGTTTTATACACTCTAGTTTCTTTCTTTGTTGCGGTAACATATCGGAAGCCACAACTCCTCTGCTAGAGTCCAAACACTCCGCATATTAGGTGTCTTCACGAAAAATAGTGGTCGCAATAACCACACTGCAAACGCACTAAAACAAACTGCCTACAGCGTAGCTCGCATGATCAATAGAGTTGCCAGTCGCAGACATGGCATAAAGGAAGAAGGCCTACTACGCTTGACTCAGGCCCTTATCGTCAGTAGAGTCACGTACGCGGCACCTTATCTGAACCGCACCAACAGAAAAGCCCAAATAAAGGTGTTACTGCGGAAAGCATACAAGCTCTTGCCCTTCCCCCAGGCACCGGAACAACGTAACTTCTATCCCTGGCCATCCACAACACCTTAGAAGAACTAATCGACATGCGCAAATCACACGTCTCAACCTCACTAGAACAGGCAGAGCAACTCTTCGAAAGTTGCAATACCCCGTGGCGACAACCAACAATCAACAAGTACTCCTCAAGTCCCTACACGAGCAAATATCGGTGGCCCCTGTTGCGCGTAACATGCCCCCGGAATATCACATGCGCAGCAGAAAAGCACGAGCGATAACAATAGAAAGGAGATACGGTACTCTCTCCACTGCTCGGTGGGCAGATGCGGCCATGTACCCGAATGGAGAAGGCATGGTAATCGGCGTGGCTGGACACAGACAGCCGGAACTAGTATCCGCCTCCGTTCGTACGCAGAACGTCGCAGCAGCAGAAGAGGCCGCCATTGCCCTCGCCATCTCGGCATCGAGACAAAACGAAGAACTATATATTCTTACAGACTGTCAGTCAGCATGTCGAGCCTACGCGAACGGCCATCTACATAAAATAGCGTGCGATATTCTTGATCGCCTCAACGAAATACCCCGAACCACGATAATTTGGACACCGGGAAACCAAGGCGTCAGCGCAAACCATCGTGCACACACGACAGCCTGAGCTCACTGCAACCGGGCACTGCAAGAGGCGCCAGAAGACCCAAGTCCAGAAACACTACACACTTACTACGATATACTGCAGCACTAGCGCCTTTCGTGAAGAACGATGCCGCCACCGCACCCTTCCCTCCCTGGAGCTGAAGCCACGACCTGGAGGCCACTCCAGACCAACACTTATCCTCACCTCACGCTCCTTCACGCCATGTACCCCACCCTTTATCAGCCCCTTTGTCCTTTCTGTACAGAGCGAGCTACCCTCTACCACACCACATGGGCATGCCAGAACATTTCCAATAACTCCCCAAATCGAGACGCAACGCACGAGCAGTGGGAGATGGTGCTGACCAGCCTGGCACTGAAGGATTAGCGAAAGCTAATCGCCAGAGCCGAAAGTTCTGCCACCGCCGACTGAAGGCTCCTTCCACCACGGAGATCGACACTTCTCCGTGCCCCATCAAAGTAAAGTTTTGTCTCTCTCTCTCCTGGAGGAGTATTTGCTTCAGCAGAAGAGGAAGCAACTATTCAGTGTGCAAGCACCTGGCACAATTTGTAGCGATGAAGAGGTTTACGACAGTGACGATAAAGTACGTACGTGCCGTATGTTGAAGGCGGCGTCTGCTCCCGAACTGGATAGCCTGCCGCGTCTCCTTTTAAACGAATTGGGTGAGCTAGGAAAAACAAAAATTGTTCATGAAGCTCCTGAAGCACAGGCGCTGGTGGGTACACCCTGTTAAAGCATCATTGAAACTGGCGCGCGGCACTGCTCCGCTGAGCTTGCAACACGCGGTACAACAGGAAAGCGCCTATTTCGACGGCGCTTGCTGTTACGTCCCACGTTGCCCCGCCCACATCGCGCCGATCGCTGCGACTCAGCGACGGCTGCGACCTATGTAAACCTATGTTTACGACCTAGTAAACCTATGTTTAGAAGTTTATACAGCCGATAAAACTACTATCCTAACTTCGTATAGCTGTCCACTAATTTGCTATCGCAATCGATGCTTCGCCTTTCGGGTGAAACTGCGACTTTTTAAACTTCAATTATCGTGCTACGCCCTGCCTCCTCTCACACCTTTAGATGACTCGCGCAAAATTGCTTGTTTCTTTCTGCCGCGTCGTATTGTAGCAAACTGTTCCAATGTTTGAAGCCCCGTATCCAAGCAGGGTTTTGAAATCTGTGTCCCTTGTAGCGCAAAGCAGTAAGACTGAGTAGCAGGCACCAGTATGCTCCCCTAAGCAGCAGAATGCTCAAAGATTAAGAGAAAATTGGGGCACCGTCGTGCTTTTATTTTTTCAAACCTATAACGTAGGCTAGAACAAGAAATGCACGCGAGGGCCACCCCATAGACAGCTGCGCCAACGCTGCCACGTGCGCGAGAAGATCGATCAGGTCCACGTGTGTGCCGCACGCTGCTATGATGTTTCAATTGCAGTTGCCCCCTCACGAATCCATTATGTTGCGTTACTAATGGAAGCGACAACCGACAGACTCCGCCTTTGAGGGTACTTAAAACAAGACAACGTGCTACTGTTATATTCAGAGATTATAATGTGCGCAACACTATGCATGGTTTCTGTAGGCTGTTAATTTTCTATACGTGGCGATGACGCCTCGGAGGTGACATGGCATCGACTCGTAAGACGATGCCATGAGGAGACGCCCAAACGCGCTGCCATTCCTCGCTTAGTGCACACCAAAGGGTGTCTGATGTGGCGCTGGAGTGGCGGCCCTCCATGGTACCCCACACATTTTCGATTAGGTTGAGTTTCGAGCCAACGAGCTCGTTCCTCCTACTAGTAGGTCGTTATTCTACTTCCAGCATGTCACCGACAAATATCACCATCACCGCCTCTCCACAAAAATAAAGAAGCAGAAAAAAAACCACTCCGTAGTTCAAGCGTGATGACTTTACTTATCACCGAGCTCGCACATTCATAACACAAACTTTGCACCGCGGAAGACAAACACGTTACACAGACAGATCAGCTTTGACTTGAACTTGGTAAAAAATGGGAAGGAACTGCGTATGACTAGGACTAAACTTAAATACTGCGTATTTTGCGAAGGCTATATTACAATGATAAACAAGACTTGCAGGAACGGGCGGAATCAATACAAACATTAGTTGAGCGTTGTCGACATCGCGACGCATGACAAAGATGTATCTAGACGCGGTCTGATGAATAATTCATCTCTGGACGCAACGCCCTTGCTTATTGCGTACACATGATTTGTGGACGCTATAGGCTAATGTAGTTGTCACACATCTCGTGAACGAGGCGCCAACGCCGGGACGAATTCCAAAGCAAACTTATTAGCTTCCGAAAAAACCCGAAGAAAGCTCGGACAATCAGAGGCCTACTGGTGCGTCAGAGAACGCCGGTTGTGGTCCAATGACCGAGTCAGCGCCCAGGATGGTCAAAACACAGCAAAATATATTCTTCCAATAAGGCAGATACATATACACATGTATATGTAACCTTCGGTTGCAACCTTCGGTTTCCAGATGACATTGTCCTATTCAGCAACAATGGAGACGAATTACAGCAAATGATTGAGGACCTTAATCGAGAAAGTGTAAGAATTGGGTTGAGGATGAATATGCAGAAGACAAAGATAATGTTCAATAGCCTGGCAAGGGAACAAGAATTCAGGGTCGCCAGTCAGCCTCTAGAGTCTGTAATGGAGTACGTTTATCTAGGTCAATTACTCGCAGGGGACTCTGATCACGAGAAAGAAATTTACAGAAGAATAAAATTGTGTTGGAGTGCATATGGCAGGCATTGCCAAATCCTGACTGGGAGCTTACCACTGTCGTTGAAAAAAAAAGTCTATGATCATGGCATTCTACCGGTGCTAACATATGGGGCAGAAACTTGGAGGTTAACAAAGAAGCTCGAGAACCAGTTAAGGACCGTACAAAGAGCGATGGAACGAAAAATCTTAGGACTAACGTTAAGAGACAGGGAGAGAGCGGTGTGGATAAGAGAACAAACGGGGATAGCCAATATTCTAGTTGACATTAAGTGGAAGAAATGGAGCTGGGCAGGCCATGTAATGCGTATGGTGGATAACCGGTGGACCATTAGGGTTACAGAATGGATACCAAGAGAAGGGAAGCGCAGTCGAGGTCAACAGAAAACCAGATGGGATGATGAAGTTAGGAAATTTGCATGCGCAAGTTGGAATACGCTAGCGCAAGACAGGGGGAATCGGAGATCGCAGGGAGAGGCCTTCGTCCTGCAGTGGACATAAAATATAGGGTGATGATGATGATAATATACACACATGTACACTTCGGCTAGGCACATCACAATGCAATTCAGATGGGCGTTAACATTCTGGAAAATAATTAATGACAAGCACTAAGAGTTCGACAGGTACAGTACATATGAACAGGAACACACGATGTTCACTCGTATTCACCCGTACTGGTCTTGAACCGGACAACCTCGTCGGTTCATTTGCCGAGGAATCCCGTTCTTCTGCAAAGGGTCGGCCTACAGGTCACATCTCTTCACCGGCGCTCTCTGATCCCCCTCTTCTGAATCCCGCTCGGCGCTTTTATCGTCTTCGCCGGCGTTTCTCGAACTTTCTGTCGGAGTCGTGCTCCCCTAGCATGAACAAAGCCTGGGATTCTTCTAGACGTTTCTCGCATCTTCGGCCGCAGCCGCCGAAGAATCTCCGAGGAGGGTGGTGACTGATCCGTTGGCGCACGTTCGGGCTGTCGCGCACTCCTTCTCTCTCTCGGGTCGCCGTGCGTGGGCGCCTGAGATGGTGTTTCGGTGCGCGCCCTCTCTCTCCTCTCTCGATACCGTAACCTTCGCGTATCTTGTCGACGCTTCTAATCAATCTCCGCTGATCGCATCGGCTGTCCGTGGCGTATGCACTCTAGCCCTCTGTCGAAGCTGCTGTGGGGACGACTTGCTCCTTTGTTGGCTTGGGTGATACGCGGCGCGCATTGATTATGCGCGCTTTCATTTTTTTACAGCGAAGAGGTTGTAGGCCAGGCTCCAGGAGATCGCGTTTGGCAACAGACGGAAGTAGATCAACAATTTCAGACGTATCGCGCCACCTTGTGGCATCTTATGAGAACATCTGGATGGTGGCCTTTTCTTTTTGTAATATTTTTTTGGTACTCTGCCCCTTTGAGTATCTTCCTGCATAGAAAATATCTGCCGACAAGGGATCGATAGTTTCAAGTAGCGCTCAGTTGTGTGTGTTTCTCCCGTCGAAATGTTGCGCAATTCAACCTCTACTTTGATTATGCGCACTTTGTGACACTGCCTACCACTTCAAGAATATTATGCAACAATATCTCAAGAAAACACAAACGTAGCACACACAAAAGTTCACTACGCACGAGTTCGTAGGTCCGTAAATCAGTTCACCGCAAATCACACATCACTCGCGCTGCATCGTGTACAAGCACAAGTCACACAAGTACACTTGTACTACACAATAATGCATCTGTCGCGTAACAAGGCAGAAATATGGAACAGAGCGTGTACAAGTACACAACACTGTAGGCGGGTAGTTTACATAGCACAAACAATCCAACACTGTTCATGATACATGAATAACCACTCGGTTCACTCATAAAAACGATTTGCACCACAAATAATCGAGGAATCGATCGTGGACCGGTGACGCCCACTACAGTGGAATCCGGCATATGTCCAGCAACAGTCAACGAACCTTGGTTCACAGCCACTATCACCAGCCTACAAAAGGCGGTAGACTGCATGGTCTCTCTAGGGCGTGGAACCGGCAGTGCTATGTCAATGCCGCTCACGCACGTTTTGCTTCTCGTGCAGGTTAGTGAATGTTTACCTTGTAAAAAATTCCCGTTCTTATCCGGCCGGTTCCACCCCGTATCATGTATAACTGTGTACGCACGCACTCCGATGCCAGAAAGCTGCTCACGGCGTCGCATTTTGTTTTGCGTTGTTTTGCCTTTTATTTCCTATTGTTAATACTCTGTGGTGACATTCAAGTAAATCCCGGCCCTGACACTGATGCGACACTACAGAAACTTTTGGATGGGCGAAACGTGATTGTTCGAAAGCTTAATAATATTGAGATGAATCAAGCGGAACAGAAGGCCGCTATGAATGATTTGACTGCACGTGCGTCGTCACTGGAAGGAAAAATGTCAGTATTGGCAAACTTAGAAGCCGCCATTACGGAGTGTACCACACACTATGATGCACAGCACAGGGCGATACAGTTGCTCCAAAATAAGATTGATGATCTTGAAAATCGTAGTAGGCAGCATAACCTTGTGTTCTACGGCATACCTGATACAAATGTTCGCGAATCTTGGTAAACTTCTGAATCACTTCTGAAGGAAGTAGGCTCGACAAAATTACAAGTTAACACTGAATCGATAGAAAAAGCCCATCGACTTGGAAAATTTCGAGAAGGAAAAACGCGACCCTTGATTGCAACGTTTGGGTCACTGAAAGAAAAGCACTTGATTTTAAGAAAGGCCAGAATTTTGAAAGATACAGGTATCAGTATGTCGGAAGACTTTTCCGAGCCAGTGCGCAAGAGAAGGCGAAATTTGTGGCGGTTCGCTCAGGAACATAAAAGCACGGACGCACGTGTGCAACTAAAGCATGACATCCTTTACATAGACGGCATCAAGTACATCTATGATGATCCTTCAGACAAGGTTGCGCCGTGCAAATGACCCAATAAATTCTTGTTGACTTCACTTTCTTTTTTCGTAGTCAACTGTAGGAGCATTAAAAACAAAGCTGATGTTTTCGCGAACTTAGTGCGCATGGTCAGACCAAGTGTAATTATTGGTACTGAATCATGGCTCGATAAAGACGTAGCGAGCTTTGAAGTATTTCATGATAACTTTACATGTTATAGAAAGGATAGGAATTATCACGTAGGTGGTGTTTTTATCTTGGTAGATCAGCGCATTCCTTCTACACGCATAAATGTTATAGATGATAAGAGTGAAGCAGTTTGGTGTCAGCTGAAAGTCTCGAACGGCAAATCACTATCAGTCGGTTCTTTTTACCGGCCGCCAACTGCTTCAGCTGGAGATATGTGTCATTTCACTGCTACAGCTACAAAAATTGCATCCGATTACGCCATTGTGGGTGGGGACTTAAATCTACCTGATCTCAACTGGAATGAACAACCGATAGCCTCTGGAAGCTGCCCTAGTTTCAAATCTGAAATTGCTGATTTTATGAACCTCCTTTCATTAAGACAAGCCGTGTTGTAACCTGCGCGAGGAAGTCATATCCTAGATCTTTTTTTCAGAAATAAGCCATAAATGGTCCAGAAGAAGTGATCATGATGTCGTGCTATGCGAAATAAATGTGAGACATGTAAGTGTTTACAGTGAGAAGAGTCGGTGCATGTACAATTACGCCAAGGCTGATATCCAAGCAATCAATACTTCACTGGAAGGAGTTTTCATTGTGTTCGAAACGCTTGCGGATGAGTATTCAGTAGAAAACCTACGGGTTCTGTTTAAAGACAAAATTTTTGAGCTGCGAGACCGATTTGTGCCGTCATGGGTATTGACTAGAAGGCGTAATAGAAGTAAGCCATGGTACACTAAATAACTGGATGTTTTAGTGAAGCGTAGACAACGAATTTACCGTTCATTCAAACCAAACCCTTCAAAAAAGAGCCTATGTAAACTAAAACTGGCAACGCATCAAGTGAACAATGCTAAAGTCCAAACAAAAACAGCCTACTTTGAAATAATAGAAAGTAAAATAAAGCAAAATCCGCAGAAACTTTGGAAGCATATAAAACGAAATAAAAAAGACAATATTTCAATTACAGCTTTGACCAGTGGCGATACTATCATTTGCGACGTCTCAAAAAAGGCTAAGTTGTTCAATGTTTATTTTGCATCAGTGTTCTCTGCCCCAACAGATCCTCAGAAAGATCCTAAATTGTTGACACACGTATCCACACCCATGCCTAATATAGTGATCGAATCTCGAGGCCTTGAATTACTACTTCGTGACTTAGATTGTGCAAAAGCCGTGGGCCCTGATCGTTTACCTAATTTTATATTAAAGTCTGGCTCTCATACAGTGTCTATGTACTTGAAACTTGTTTTTGAAAAGTCCTTAGAACACAGTTCTCTTCCTGCTGATTGGTAAATAGCATCGGTCGCTCCTATACACAAAACTGGCCCGCGCAATGTTATCAATAACTACCGTCCCATTTCACTCACTTCCGTGTGCAGTAAAGTTCTAGAACACGTTTTATATACCACCATAGTCAAACATATAGATATTAATTCTTTATTTAACCCAAACCAGCATGAATTTAGACAGGGACTATCGTGCGTCACACAAGTAGTGGAGTTCACACATGTCTTAGCGGCAGCACTGGACGACAAATCATCGGTTGACTGTATTTTCTAGACTTTCAAAAAACGTTCGACACCGTCTCACATTACTTGTTACTGCAAAAACTGACCAGTTTTAATATTAATCATCAAGTTATTGCGTGGATCGCTGAATATTTACGTGAGAGGCAACAATATGTAGTCGTAAACGGCGAACAATCTGCAATAACTGTTGTTACGTCAGGGGTACCTCAGGGATCAGTTCTGGGGCCCCTTCTTTTCCCACTTTATATCAATGACATTAATGAAAACGTACAATTCCATATTAGGCTATTTGCAGATGACTGCATATTATACCGTAAACTTACCTCTGAAAATGACTGCTTCGTAATTGAAAACGACTTATGTGCCATACGCGCGTGGTATGAGCCATGGAAAATGAAACTGAATCTTAAGAAAACGGTATGCATGAGGTTCTCTAGGAAGAAAAAACCTGGAAATTTTGAATAGACAATAAAATGCTCTCCGGTAAAAACGGTATGTGAATATAAATACCTAGGCGTTTACTTTTGCCCCTCTTTATCATGGAATCGGCATGTGGATTATACCGTAGACAAAGCTTGGCGGAGGTTGGGATTTTTACGACGAAAGGAACGTGCGTTTGCACAACAAACCCGGGAGTTACTATATAAATCATACGTTAGGTCAGCGCTGTAATACGCGTGCTGTGTGTGGGATCCTTTAACAGTAACTAACAAAGAAAGGCAAAAAAAGTTCATTCCATGGCGGCAAGCTATGCACTTGATATACCAATGTACGACAGGCAGTTTTTAGCACAACGAAATCTAAGGCGATGCTAAAATGGGAATCTCTGCAGCACCGAAGAGCGTCATTTCGATTGAAGCTTTTACACAGCATATATCATTTTCATACCCGAATTCCCCGCGACGTATACATTGACCAGACTCACTACACATCAGCACGCAAAGATCATGGACACAAGATTAGAGAATACAAATGTAATACATCGGCCTTTAGCAGCTTTTTTTCCAAGAACCATCAGTCAATGGAACCGACTACCTTCCTCAGTTGTAGAAATCTCGTGTACTAACAAGTTCTTTTCTGCATTAAAACGATAGAATGTTTTGAACACTAATGCTTGATAAATATCGCGGTTATGTCTAACAATCACCATGACCGATACAGAATCCTAGCTGCAAATGATATTCTTTTCTTTTAGTGCTTCTTTTTTGTTGTACTGTACCCTTTATCACTACCGCGTGTTGCTGCTATTCTTCGCTTGTTCTTTGCCTTTTTATTAGGAATCTTTGTCATCATTGTGCTTAATGTACTTTTCTTTATCATGCGACATCTGCAAGGCGCCTGTGTTTGACGTGGCTGTGTGCAACGCGGCCGTATGCTTTCGTGTCGACGTATAATAATCTGTGTTTCATTTATACAAATTTATGCAAACCTGCAATTTGTATTTTATGCTTGTTTTTCTTCTGTACCTCCCCCCCCCCCACACTGTAATGCCTGAATGCGCGCTGTGGGTATTAAATAAATAAATAAACAAATAATAATAAATAAACGTGTTTAAATCTGACTACAATAATCGGCACCAACGTTATTATTACCCTTGTCCTGATGGTGGGTGGATAGGGCCTACTATATCAATGGCCACTCGCTTGAAGGGTGTCTCAATGACAGACGCTTGCCAAGAGGCACATACGGCACCCTCTCTTTTGGCACAGTACGGCAACTATCGCATGATGCCACAAATCATTTCCCATCGGCGGTGACGCCGGTTCATAAAAATTATTTCTGAATTGTGTTATTCGTTTCCTCGGAACCAAGATGTCTGGCCATAATTCCCTCGTGGGACAACTTTATTACGGTTTATCGGCGACTCTTCGGTACTACGAGCTGTCGGATCTGACGTCCATTCTTCTCCATGTAGTACCTGTACAATAACTCATTCTCACCCCGAAACTCCACTGTGCAATTGCTGTTGCGGCATTTCAGATTCTTGCCGATATGCGAGAAACATATATTTAAGCACTCGTCTTGTTCTTGTTCTTCGGCGTGGTTATGAGTCCCAGTCGGGTTCTCCTCGGAATCGGACGTGGACAGGGGCTAGAAGGGCCTTGCCTGAGCCTTTGCTTGAGCTCGGGTGACAGCTGCCGCGGTGTTTTCGTCAGCTGTTGATGGTTTTCCACGTGGTTCTTCGATCGTCGATGGTTCGATCTTCGGCTGTTCTTCCAAAGGTTTCGGATCGGCTGGGGCTCGAACTTCCTCGATGTTTCCTAAGATTAAGCCATACAGTGGCCTGTCCATACAAAGAGCAGTGACACTTCGACTCTAGTAGGGGGTCTCGACCTCAACCTTGGCTTCGGGAAGCTCCTCAACCGTGCTACCGACCAGGTAGACTAAACTGGTTTCGCCCGTTAACTCAGCGTCGTTGACCAAGTCCCTTCGCACGATCACCGAGTTGCTGCCGGTATCTCTTAACACCGCAATTGGTTTTCCTGCCATTTCGCCGGCAAGTACAGGCATTCCTTTAAGGAGAAATTCTGGGCATGCTGTCATCACAGCTTAAACGACCGGACTTTTTTTTCCGTTTCGGAGTTCTACAAAGCCGATGTTTATGTCTTCTACTTGGTGTTTTGGCGGGGCATACACACATGATGCATGGGGAGCTTCTTGCCCTCCGTTGCGACATGTATCGGCTTTGTGACCACTTCGCCCACACTTAAAACATTTGGCATCAATGGGGTGCGCAAAATTTTTCCGACAATTGCTAGCAAAGTGGTCCAGTCGGTCACAAGGATAACACCTCGGAACACGCTTCTGAGAATTACTTCTTTCGTCGGATGCCAGTTTCTCTGCCTCCTCTGGCCCCTCTTTTCTGATCTTGGAGAGTTTGGTGCCTCCCACGGGTTCCAAAAATTTGTCTGCCAATTCCAGCATATCTTGAAGGGACTTAGCATTCCTTTCTTTCAGATAGACTGACAGGCTAGGGTGGCAACTGATGAGAAATTGCTCCTTGATCAGAATCTCTCTAAGCGCACCATACTCCTGTGCAGTCTCTGAATGTTCGGTCCACATATCAAAGTAGTGGCAAATTGTTCATGCTCCCATAGCATGAACAAAGCCTGGGAATCTTCTAGACATTTCTCGCGTCTTCGGCCGCCGAAGCGTCTTCGAGGAGGGTGGTAACTCATCTGTTGGCGCACGCTCGGGCTGTCGCACTCCTCTCTCTCGGCTCACTGTGCGTCGGGGTCGGAGAGCATGTTTTGGCGCGCGTTCTCTCTCGCCTCTCTCTCGATACCGTAACCTTCGCGTATCTTGTCGAAGCATCTAGTCTCCGTTGATCGCGTCGGCTGTCTGTGGCGTATGCGCTCTCTCCGTCTGTCGAAGCTACCGCGGGGCCGACGTGCTCCTTTGTTGGCTTGGGTGATACGCTGCGAGCGCTTTGGTTATGCGCACGTGTGTGACAATTGTCTACGGTGAACTCTCGTTAAGCGGAATTCTAGGAACCAGGTAAATAACTTTCCTTTTTCATGCGTTCCATTTACTGGGAGGTGGAGCTCGATGGTAGAGAAGATGATGTTTTGAAAGGGGCAGATACTTTATCCTCGACACCATATAATAGGTGTAGGAGATGTGGTTACTAAGGTACTTCAAAAATTTCTACTTGCATGCAGCCGCTGATTAGAGCTAACAGCGCCAAACGTAATTGGAAGCCTAAAAAAGTAATCTAAATAATACCAAATTGCCGTTTATTGAAGCAACAAGTGTCGAAGTCACCGGTAACATATTTGGCTGGCGCACTTATACAAGTTCGACAGCAGTGGATTTCATTTAGACTTCAAAAGCCTCCACGCCAAAAACTTACAGAACTGGCGTGAAAAGTCGTAAATAATTGGAGCCAACTAACTGTAACGCCAGTCTCGATGTCGCCGAGATTGTCAGTTTTTATTGCGATAGCAATTATATGGACACTCAAAAGCAGATTTCTGCCGTCGGCGTCGCCGTCGGCGTCGCCGTCGCCGTCGCCGTCGCCGTCGCCGTGAGGTTCCGTATGACGTCATTTGGAGATGAAATCGTCGCCGCGCGCCGAACGCTGTATGTGCGAGTGAAAGGGCGCGAGGGGCGCGTCTTTCACGGGGAGTGAACGCACGGCGGAGAACAAACGCGCGTTCTGCGCCGTGCTCGCTTAAGGGCTGCAGAAGTAGGCGTCTCTTTTCTCCTTTACAATCACCATATATGTAGAGCAAACGCGCCTTCTTCGGACGCGCGAGAGGCCGTGGGGGAGGGGGAGGGAAGGGAGGCGACGTTTAGCTGCGGCACCAAGTGCCTATTTATATCAGAGGCTCCAGCAACAGTCACCAACGCCGCACGCATTTTGAGCTAACGCGGGCAAAACGCCGATGGCGTCGACAACAGTTCTGCGTGTTGTTGCTACCAAAGCCGCTCACCTTACTTCGTATGACATTGCTGTGTTGCTATCGCATTCATTGCTTCGCCCTTAGGGCGAAACTGTGACATTTTTCTTTTTTTTTACCTTTTTATAGTATCATTTGTTCCGTTTAGTCGGAGTTGGAAAAAATATCACCCTGTTGAACGACCTTTTCTCTTTTTTTTTCTTTTTGGCATTTCCCTACGGCAAAACAACGAAAATATAGCTGTTTGGTTTAAGCGGCAATGCAATTTAGCAAGACTCTACTGTATTAGAATGTGCACAACTGTTTGCGTTGTTTCCGTAGGCAGCCAGTTGTCCATCGGTGGTGATGACGCCTTGAGCGCGTCGCTCCATCTATTCGTACAGGGACACCACCACCTCAGGAGAAAGTCGGAGGCGCTCGCACTCCTCGCTGACTGCACGATAATGTGTGTCGGATGTTGTGCCGGAGAACTGGCGCACGGAGAGGCGGCTGTTCATGATGCCCCACCCATTTTCGATGGCGTCGATATCGGTGCCGATGGACGGCCAAGGCACCGTGCTGACGGCAAAGTTCTCGAGGACAGTGGTCAGAGTGCTAGCTGTGGGAATGGGACTCCTGTCGTGCTGCAGCAGGTAGCAGCCATCCTTGAACGGTCCCTCCAGGGCGTTAGGCACCGGCACTTGCAGAACTCCGTAGCAGGCTGATGCAGTAGCCAGAAATTCGAACGAGCGGACCGAGGCCGTCCTTGCTGATGGATCCCCATGCGCTGAGAGTGCATGAGCCGCTAGACCGCAGGATGTGGCAGTGACGAGGCTCGTATCTGGAGAAATTTATTTAAGAAAAGTCAGTCCTCGGTCTCCAATGGGTGCAGTTAAAATCTAAGAGAATAATAGCGGCGGTTAATCGCCCGACGGCATGAAGACTATGGTATGACGATGACTGTCTGACGACAACGTGATGACGATTACGGCTGACGAGAGTGAGACGACGATGTTAGAGCGACAACGATGTAAAGACCACATGGCGTCACGATCGACGACATGACAACGAATGCATGACGACGACTCTATGACGGCGATGCAGTGAGGACGAGTGTATGACGAGAGTCGGATAACGAAATTAGAGATAACGGTGATAGAACGACCGCGGCGGCATAACGACGACGGTATGCAACGAATGCCTGATCCGCTGCTGGGTGACGTAAGCGAAACGTCGCTTCGAGGGATGGGGTTTTGCGCTCGCTGCAATCTCCCAATTTCAGTTTCGCGCGCTCTGAAAGCCGAAATTCATCGTGCCGCAGTGCCGCGCGGCAAGTTAATTGTCACAGGCTGCGAAGGAATGAAATCGCTGCCGGGAAGGGCATCGACTCTTACTAGTCAGCGTGACCTCACAGTGGTGAATTTCGGGCTCGGCACGATGGCTGGCGCTCCACCTAAACGACGTCAAATAAGCCGTGATGCGCAGCGTGCAACCTGACCGGCATAACGCTTTCGCTCTAGCTGGCTGTATCAAAAAAGCTGACGCAAAAGGCACAAAATGCTGTACCCCAAAAGCCCACTCATGATAGGAGGAAATGGAGTGACAATGGCGGAGGAAATCCTTCGTCGTTAAGATGGAGAGCGAAACGCACATTCTCTCCTACGTCACCATTAACTCAAATGCATGTCACGGTCTAATTACAGGGAAGCCAGTCACCGTCTTTTCCTGGACAGCGTGGCGCGGTTATTGAGCCAAAAAGAACAGAAAAGAAAGAAAGAACACGACAATGGCTATCACAGTCCAAAGACAAAGACCAGCGCCAGCAATGCCCTCGCATCTTTTCTATGGCCTCGCGCTCGAGATGATTCGATGCAATTCTCAGTGTCGTCTCCTCCTATTTTTGCGCGAACACGCATTAGCACGACGCTCCCGGTATGGAGGGAAAGTAGTCTGAACTTTGTTGTATGTCGTGAAATACATCTTGTTCCCAGGTGAAAGTGGGTCGCAAAATACAGCACTGCGAGTGGAGCGAGCCGATCGCCTAAGAAAGACATTTCTCATACTAACGCATACTTGAGCTCAAGCAGAGCAGTGACAGTGGCAGTGACAAGAACTTTTATTGGTCCTGAGAAACTGGCCAGGGGGAGCCGAAGGCTCCCTCAGGTCAAGTCGGTGGCCTCGCCCACGATGGCAGCGGGAGGCGAAATCCCGTTGCGATGTCGTTGGCCCTCTGGACTGCCTGGAGTTGGATGTGGTGGCGGTCGCTTCTTAGGAACTCCTCCCACTGTTCCTTTGTGGCAAGTATAGAGTTTTCTATGGCTGGGCCCAGCCAGAGCATGTGATCCAAAGAGCATGAGTCGCCTCCGCATTTGGGGCACGACTGCGGGAAGTGCGGTTCTATCCTGCTAAGGGACCACGGAGTGGGGTATATACGTGCGGGTTTGTAACATTCTGATCGTGCTAGCTTGTGGTTTATTTAGTTTTGGGTGAGGAGGAGAGAACCGCCTCCTTTCCAAGCGATAGTGTGAGACGGTCTCGTGAAAGGTGCACAATGGATCTTTCTGGATGCTAGCCTCGTTATGAGGAGGGCCATTGACGGCTGCGCGGGTCGTGAAATCGCGCGCCAGCCGGTGAGCCCGTTCGTTGGGGTTGCAGCCGTGCGTTTGGATTGAGTCTCCCAGGTGGGCCGGGAACCATGAAATGTGGAAATATGCTTCCGTGCCAATTTGACCGAAATTAGTGAGCTTGTTGATCGCAATTCTATTCACCCGTTTCGATACGCGCGCCGCGGAAAGGACCTAACGGCTGTACGGGAATCCGAGAAGACGAAAAGGGGAGAATGTGCGCTGTGTATGGCCAGGGCGATAGCCGCCTCCTCCGCCTTGTGAGCAGAATTGGTGCGCACCAGATTGCCTTTCGCGTCCACTACCGATAGAGCGAACGCGTCTTCACTGTCGTATCTAGCGGCGTCTACGAATAGAGCGTGTAGTCCGTGTCGAGTGATCTGTTTGAGGATTACCTGAGCTCTCGCGCGTCTTCTACCCTCATTGTGTACTGGGTGAATGTTGCGCGGAATCGGGTCTACCTTGATTAGAGAACTAACGTTTTTAGGTAGACAGACTTTATCCTCCGAGTCGTGTACCTGGGCCGAATGCCTGCCTCGTTTAGTATTCTAACTCCTGCCTTGCTGGACGATGGTCTATAAACCTGCGCCGCCGAGTGGGCTTCTATAATTTCGTCTATTGTGTTATGAAGCCCTAGCTTCAGTAGTCGTTCCGTGCTCGTGGACTGGGGAAGTCCCAGCACACGTTTGAGGCCCGTTCTTATAAGCGCGTCTAATTTGTCCTTCTCTGCCCTGCTCCAATTAAGGTAGGGGGTTATATAGGTAATGTGGCTTAATGAGAAGGCCTGGAAAGCTTTGATAAGATTGTCCTCCTTTAGCCTGCCTCTTCGGTTGGAGATGCGGGTGATCATTCTGATGACGTTCCCAGCCTGACCAGAGAGCTTATTGGGAGCCGTCGCGTTGCAACCCTTGGCGTCGATGACCAGACCTAGAATTTTGACCGAGTCTACCCTCGGTATTGGCTGTCCGTTTTTGGCTTTGACAACTATCGGAAGACTTTCCAGAGGCTCGAAGTTTCTGACTCCCTGCCTAGACTGTCTGTACAGCAAGAGTTCCGATTTGGATGGGGGGAGATCGAGCCCCGTGCTGGAGAGGAATCCCTCGATGGTTTATAGCGCGTTCTGTAATGAGTGTTAAATCGTGGCTATTGATCCTCCCGGCACCCAGATCGAAATGTCATCCGCGTAAATGGCGTGTCCCACGTTCTGAATCTGGGCGAGGCGAGCGGAAAGCCTGTGCAAGGCTATGTTGAACAGTAGCGGGGAGAGGACCGAGCCCTGCGGCGTGCCACGGTTTCCCAGCTTGTATGGACCTCCCGAAACCGTTCCTAGCTTGATGTGTTCCTTGCGGTTTGCCAGAAAGGATTTGGTGAAGTCGTGAAAGTTCCTTGCCATGTTAAGGGCAGAAATTTCTCGCAGTATGTGCCTGTGTTTGACCCTGTCGAAAGCTTTGGCGAGGTCCAGCGCGAAGATTCCCCTTACATCACGGGTCTTATTATCAAAAATAGCCCTCTTGAGAAGAAGCATAGCGTCCTGTGTTGATAGGGACTGTCTGAACCCAACTAGGTTGTGCCTAAAGAGTTCCCTGCTCTCAATATGTGCAACAATTCTGTTGGGGATCGCGTGTTCCGCGACCTTGGCGATGCACGACGTAAGAGAAATGGGCCTCAAATTGTCCATGTGCGGGGGCTTACCCGGCTTAGGGATGAGTACTACTTTGGCGGTGCGCCATTCTTCTGGGACTTGGCCGGAATTCCATACCCGGTTGATCTCGTCTTTAAGTGTTTCGATGGCCCTGTCATCCAGGTTCCTGAGGAGATTATTCGTGACTCCGTCCGGCTCCGGCGCCGATTTGCTGTTCAGGTTGTACAGGACGTGTCTGATTTCGAACGTCTCAAATGGATCGTCCAGATCTGGCGCCGGATGGCCTTCGTAAGCAATTTCCTCGCCCCGGCGGTCCGAACCGTGGGCCAGGGGAGGGGGGGGGGGTACATGTACGCTAGGTTTTCGGTTACCTCCTTCTCTGTGAGGCCTATCGAGAATTGTTTTTTTACGAGTCTATCCAACGCGAGATTGAGTGTGCTCCTAGATTGCTTATCGCTGTTAAGGAGATTTTTAAGCAGGCTCCATTTACTTCCCCTTCGCATGCAACAGTCTGTTTCTGCACATGTTTCATTCCATTGCTGTCTCGCCATTTGGGATGAGTAGGACTCGATTTCCCTGTTGAGGCGCGCGATTCCCGCCCTGAGTATGCGGTGGAATATACAGGTCCTCCACCTTTCCAAGAAGGCATTCTTTGCCTCCAGGAGCTGGGAAATCTTCGAATCCATTTTAGGTGCCTCTATGTCTGTAGTGATTTCTTTGGTCGCCTGTGTTACCACGTTGTTAATATTTTGTATCAGTTCTGTATAGGTTTGCTTAGTGGGGCCGTTTCGCCTCTGATTTTGCGGAGCAGGTCCCTGTCCACGTACGTGTACTTCCTGGGTGGTTTGGGGCTTACGCGCACTAGGAGTTCTAGAATACTGTAATCGCTGCCCAGGTCCTCTTGGAGCTTGTCCCACGTGCCTTCTGTGCTTCGGAGGAAAGCGAGGTCAGGTCTCGTGTCACGACTGACCGAATTGCCGATTCAAGCAGAGCACTTCAAAATATTTCCAATGTGCAAATGACGATTACATGTAATATAACAAAAACAGTTGTAAAATCATGGCTTCTCAAATGCCGCATATATACGTGAAACTACCGTAACTGCTATTGCAATGTTCTGCTGAGCTCGAGTTCGCGGGTTTGATCTTAGCCGCGGCGGCAACATTTCCATGGGGTCGAAATGCAAGAACGTTTGTGTACTTAGATTTACGTGCACGCTAATCTATCACCACGGACGAAAATTATCTCCGCCACTATGGCGTGCCTCATAACCAGATCGCGGTTTTGCCACTTAAAACACAGAATTCTGTCGATTAAAGGGGCCCTGAACCACCCCTCGGGCTTGGTGAACTAACATAGTCCGCGGGTAGCATACGCTGCTGGGAATATCTCAGCCAAGTTTTCCGGTCGTACGCGGTGCATGCAGCTCGCAAGCGCAGTGCGAAGTCACCTTTCTCTCAAATGCTCTCGTTTCGACATAAACCATGATCCTCAGTCTTTTCTAGGTGATTTATTTCGTAATAAAGCATATTTCTATACGAGGCTGCTATTAGTCACTGCGGTCGGGTACACCGCAGCCACCGCGAAGTGCCGCCACGAGTCCACTGGCTAAGCGCACTGCGGCTCGCTCAGGACAATCGCGTTTGGCTTACGTTTAGCGCATCGTAGGCACCAAAATAGGAAGTCTTGGCGTCTACGTCAGCATCCGAAATGAAATTTGAACTGCGCGCCACGGTGACATTTTTAAGAGGGGAGCGTTGTGGAACCGCCCCACTCCGCCGTAGCCTTCGCATTGCAAGGTATTAAAGAAATAACGGGAGCATGTCGAATGCCGTGTTTGATTGCCAATAACTCCACTTCTGCTGAACGCAATAAAGTACTTCTTGCAGCAATGTATTTCTGAAATAGCCTATTTTCATTTCAAGTGTCTTTATCCACTTCGATAAAAGTGGTTCTGGGCCCCTTTAGATATTTGTTATACCAAAGCTTGCAATTTCTGCGTATATCGCTGTCGCCATAAAAGAAGTATGGCTTTGCAAGTTTCATGTTAGCGTCGTAGTTGTAGAAAATCTGAGACGTGCTGTTGAAGCATCGCCGACATACGCAACCTCTCCGACCTCTGAAATGTGTGGGCATTGGACGCAGAGTGTTGGAAAATATGCATCATTCGCGAAAGCCAGTTCAATGAAAGAAAGAATACGATGAAATAAACCTGTGCAGGCATAAGAAAGTCTTGCAATATTAGTCGAAAGCATCATTCTAGGGCGATTTATTACAGAATCTTTAATTTGCATTCACAGACGTGGGATAAATATCTCGAATAATTTCTTAGCTTCACAAAACCAGTATGTTGCAGGTTGAAATCTAGATCTAACCTGTCGATTGGCGTAATCTCCGCTAACTCATGCATTTTTCTTCTAAAATGAGGCGCTTTCTCATACTTTGTTCTGCGGTGAAATAGCGACTTATTTCTGACAAGGGTGAGAAATCCACTTTGTCATATTGATACATACATATTGCGTGTTTCTTCTGGACGATGCGCGTGGGCGCCCAGACGAAGAAGACCAACTGCTCTTTTGCTCTCGAGCTGTCGGCTGATCTGGTCAGCGCTGCAGCTATCCTTTGTAAATATACTTGTAAATAGTCTCCAGTACTAAACCCTTCGTTCGCGTAATATTTTGGTGGTGCGTGCCGTTCCCCATCCTCGCCACGGAGCTCCGCAGCGGTCGCACCGTCCAGCTTTCCACCATGGCTCCCGGCGACGACAACTCGTCTGCTGCTACTACTGCGACTACAACTACAATGTACGTTACGGTTGCCACTCTCCGCGATCCTCGCATATTCTCCGGCCAAGATAATGTCGACTTTGATTACTGGCTCGGCATGTATGAGCGTGTTAGCCACAAGAACCGCTGGGACCCTACCATAATGCTAGCAAATGTCCTCTTCTACTTAGGCGGAACAACTCGTGTCTGGCTCCGGACACACGAGGAGGAGATCTCTAGCTGGGACGCTTTCAAGGAGAAGGTCGGCGACCCCGTTGGAAATCCCACCGGTCGGCAGCAGGCTGCAAGAAAAGAGCTTGCTACCCGAGTACAGTCTTCCACTGAATCGTATGTCTCGTACATACGAGACGTGCTAGCTCTTTGCCGGAAAGGCGACCAGAACATGGTCGAAGTTGAGAAGGTAGGCCACTTTCTCAAAGGGATCGCGGACGACGCGTTCAACTTGTTGATCTTCTACAATTTGTCCACCATCAACGTCATCGTCAAGGAATGCCGCCGCTTGGAGATTTCCAAAAGCCGCCGCGCCATTCCACAGTTCTCCCGGCTCCCTAACACGGCTGCGACGTCGTCCTGCGTCGCCCTTACCGCTTCACCCCCCTCCAATGAGACCGTCACACGTATTGTTTGCCGCGAGCTCGAGGCTGCAAGTCCTGCCACGTTTCAACCACGCGCACTTGACCACACCATTGACCAACCAGCCCCAGCGATCTCCCTCATTCAGGAAGTTGTGCGGCAAGAATTTGCCAACCTAGGTTTTCCTGCTGCCTGCTCCGTCTCCCGACCTGACGCCCGACTGGTGCCGACCGCTGCGCCTCGCAGTGATCTGTATTCCCCTCCCAGATACCGCAACCCTACAGAGTGGAGAACTCCGGACAACAAGCCCATTTGCTGTCGTTGCCACCGCATTGGTCACTTCGCTCGCTACTGCCGCACCTCCTGGACATCGCCGTATTCGAGCTACTTTTCCCCGTCTCCTCGCCCATATGCCGACCCTCGCCGCTACTCGCCTCGCCGTATGTCTTCTACCCCTGACGTATCCGTCGATGACAGCCGTCCCGCTGGCTCACCGTCACCTCAGCGCCGTTGGTCCCGGTCGCCCCTGCCACGCCGCTATTCGTCGCCGACCAATTATGGACCCTCCCGAACGGAAAACTATAGACCATGCAGCTCCTGGGGGTAGCGCTGCATTATCTTCGTCGTGTCAAAATCCTCCATTGACGCTCCCAACGAACAAGAACTTACTTGATGTCCACATCAATGGTGTCCCTCTGACGGCGTTAATAGATACTGGAGCCCAGGTGTCCATAATGAGTAACAACCTCCATCGTCGACTGAAGAAGGTTCTCACCCCTGCTACTAGCCGAGCCGTACGCATCGCCGATGGCAGCACTGTTGCCGCCACTGGAATGTGTACTTCCCGGATATGTATCGCCGACCACCACGTTTCAGTTTTTTTTACAGTGCTGACCAATTGTCCCCATGACCTAATCCTTGGACTAGACTTTCTTACGGCGCATTCAGCTTTGATCGACTGTTCTACCGGTACCCTTTGCCTCGAACTTCCCCTACTCGCGCATATTCGTGCTGAACAGCCGAACAACTTTAGTACGACCGCCTTCGTCCGCCTGCCGCCTAAAACCTTGACTTTCGATGATTTGCTATCATCTTTCCCTGTGCCCGATGGTGATTAAGTCGCTACACCTGTTCCTAATGTGCTTTTGGTGGGCGATATCACTGTGCCCCACTCCGTCGTAACCGTCGCCGATAACCGGACATTCCTCTGCGTCGTCAATTTTGGCCTAACAAAGCAAGTTCTACCCAAAGACATATCGGTCGCAATGCTGTGTGCTATAGGAGATGACTACGTCACGAAGTTTTCAGTAGGCGGCTGCTCCGATTCTTCACCATTTCCGCAGGATGCTATGTGCCTTGACGCAACTTTTAGTCCCATGATTGCTGTGGACCTATTTCCAGAACAAGCAGCAGCTCTGTGTCGCCTTTTGGTTTCTTACCAAGACATCTTCGACCTCAACAATCGACAATTGGACCAGACTTCAATTGTTAAGCACCACATAAATACTGGTGATGCTAGTCCTATTCATCGCCGACCATATCGAGTTTTTGTTTCAGAGCGTAAGGTTATTCAAGATGAAGTGTTGAAGTTCAAGGTGATGAAAGGCATTGTTGAACCCTCGTCGAGCCCTTGGGCGTCACCCGTTGTGATTGTTAAAAAGAAAGATGGCATGTGGCACTTCTGCGTAGATTATCGTCATCTAAACCAAATTAATAAAAAAGACGTCTACCCCTTGCCTCGCATTGACAATGCCCTCGATTGTCTCCACGGTGCCAACTACTTCTCATCAATAGACCTTCGCTCTGGTTGTTGGCAAATTTCTATGGATGAAAGGGACCGAGAGAAGACCGCGTTTGTCACCCCTGATGGTCTTTATCAATTCAAAGATATGCCATTCGGTCTATGCAACGCCCCAGCCACATTCGAGCGTATGATGGACTCTTTGCTTCAGGGGTTCAAATGGTCAACATGCCTCTGCTACCTAGACGATGTTCTCGTATTTTCGCCTACGTTTGAGACACACCTTTAGCGCTTATCAGCTGTTCTTCAACTCTTCCGCGAGGCTGGGCTTCAACTAAATTCCTCGAAGTGTTACTTCGGTCGTCGGCAGATTACAGTACTGGGCCACCTCGTCGACGCTTCCGGTAGTGAACCAGACCCGGAGAAAATTCGTGATGTCACGTCTTTTCTGTACCTCAGTCTGTCAAAGACGTACGAAGTTTCGTAGGACTCTGCTCCTACTTCCGACGGTTCGTTCAAGACTTCGCAGCGATTGCCCGACCACTTACTCATCTTTTGAAGAAGGACGTGCCGTTTACGTGGGGTCCCGCTCAAACTGCCGCGTTTGCCCACCTAACCAACATTCTCACCACGCCCCCTATTCTGGCCCACTTTGACCCGTCCTCTCCTACAGAGGTCCGTACCGATGCCAGTGGTCACGGTATCGGAGCCGTCTTAGCCCAACGCCAACAGGGACACGATCGTGTTATCGCCTACGCTAGCCGCATCCTCACAGCAGCGGAGCACAACTATTCGATTACAGACCGTGAAAGCCTGGCTCTCGTCTGGGCGGTTTCTAAATTCTACCCGTACTTGTATGGCACGCATTTCTCTGTAATCACGGACCACCACGCGCTCTGCTGGCTTTCCTCACTCAAGGGTCCTACCGGCCGGCTTGGTCGCTCGGCTATGCAGCTACAAGAATATTCCTATGCGGTAGTCTACAAGTCGGGCCGCCTACATCAAGACGCAGACTGCTTATCACGCTATCCATTGGACTAACCACCCGCCGACCCTGACACCGATGCTGACGCTTGCGTTTTGTCGGTTTCTCAGCTGCCACAAGTCGCCGACGAGCAACGCCGTGATGCCACCTTGCGCGCCATCATTGATCGTTTGGAATCTTCACCTTCTGATTCGTCCCTTCACTAGTTTGTTCTCCAGGATGGTGTATTATACCGCCAGAACGTCCGCCCCAATGGTCCTGCCCTACTCCTCCTCATTCCTCGGCACCTCTGGTCAGCTGTTCTCCAAGAACTTCACGACTTAACAACGGCAGGTCACCTCGGCGTCTCCCGCACCTACGACCAGATTCGCCGACGCTTCTTTTGGCCAGGCCTCGTCCGCTCCGTTTGAAAATACGTTGCGACGTGTGATAAATGCCAGCGACGAAAAAATTACTCCATTTCCCTCTAAAGGGAATCATGTGTGGATGCGAAGTAGCGGGGAGATGGTTAGCCTGAGCGGGAGATGCTTTCGCGGCAGCGGCCCGAGCGCTCATCGCGGCGCTGCACAGGAGAGAGAATGAGGCGCGCGCGCTCCGTCATTTTCATACCGCAGAACTACCGTGGCACCCCCAGCGGAGTATGCAGCTTGAGCGGGAGATGGTTTCGCGGCAGCGGCCCGAGCGCTCATCGCGGCGCTGCACAGGAGAGAGAATGAGGCGCGTGCCCTACGTCATTTTCATACCGCGGAACTACCGTGGTGCCCCCAGCGGCGTAGGCAGCTGTCGCACCACCTGTCGAGCGCGCCGCTCCGGATTGCTAGAGGAGAGAAAGGGGGGAGCGTAGGAGAGGAGAGAGAGCGGGAGGTGACGCGCATGCGCTGTGGGGGTGTGGGACGCGGGACAACCGAGAGAGCCGCCGGCAAGAAATGCTTTGCATTTAAAACACCATCTACGCTCCCAGTCGGGTGCCTTCAACAGCTCGACATTCCTTCGGAGCCGTTCTTTCGCGTTGGTTTGGACTTACATGACCCTTTCCCTCTATCAACGTCTGGCAACAAGTGGGTCGCTGTGGCGAAAGATTACGCCACGCGCTACGCCATCACCACAGCGCTTGCAACAAGCTGCGCCACAGATATCGCCCATTTTCTTTTACGCAACGTGATTCTGCAGCATGGAGCTCCACGCCAACTGCTCACTGACCGTGGTCGGACTTTCCTTTCTAAAGTCATCGCCAACATCTAGCAGTCCTGCTCAACCAGGCACAAGCTGACTACGTCTTACCATCCACAGACTAATGGTCTCACGGAGCGTCTCAATCGAATCATGACAGACATGCTTGCAAAGTATGTCTCGTCTGGCCATACTGATTGGGACCTTGTCCTACCGTATGTCACATTTGCATATAACTCTTCGCGTCACGACACTGCCGACTATTCCCCGTTCTTTCGGTTGTTTGGCCGAGAACCCACATTGCCACTGGACATATTCCTTCCATCCGCCGCAGCAGAGACCAGCAAATATGCACTTGACGCCATCACCAGGGCAGCCCAAGTTCGCGAAATTGCCCGTGCTCGCCTTCTGACCTCCCAAGAGAACCAACGGCGTTTGTGCGATCGACATTACAGAGACGTTCACTTTTCGCCTGGATCCCTGGTACTCCTATGGTCACCGACTCGTCACGTTGGCCTGTCTGAAAAACTCCTGTCTCGGTACACAGGCCCATATCGAGTGCTGCGTGCCGTGACTCTTGTTACGTATGAAATCGCCCCAGTCAGTACCAGTGCCTCGTCTGCCCCACCTTCCACTGACGTTGTGCATGTCGCACGCCTAAAACCGTATTACCCTCCTGTTCCCACTGATATTCAGACGCACCGGGACGATGCTTCTGCCGCTGGGGATAATGATACATGCATAATGCTTGTTTCTTAGGACGATGCACGCAGGCGCCCAGACGAAGAAGAGGAACTGCTCTTTTGCTCTCGAGCTGTCGGCTGATCTGGCCAGCGCCGCAGCTATCCTTTGTAAAAAGAGGTGGAGGTTCTTGAATACATCATTTTGGAACATCTTATTGTGCCCCTCTTGACAGCTTGGAATGGTTGGATTGGATTGAAACAGTTCACTTGTTAGCGCATGCATGCTAAAACTTGCAGGCTTCATTGTCCCTTCACAAATGAAGTTTAACGAATGGATGTGATAACGCTTTTAAAGATTAATATCGAGAGGGCTCAGACACTGCCGCACAATATATATATATATATATATATATATATATTGTTACGATGGGGTGTGTTTATTTAACAGATGAATTGATGAAAAGGGGCCGCGCCGACACCGAGCCGCTACCAAGACAAGTGCACTTCGCTCTCCTCTTCTTCAGTCCTTTTCGTAGCTTTAGCGTAACACTCCTCCCTTCTCAGACGAAGCCCGCTGGGCGAGTAACTGTTACGTCCACTCTCAGTCACGTGGATGACAGCGTTTCAGGCGAGCGACGTGAACAAGCTGCGTCTTCTTAGACCGGTAGCTATTGGATACGAGACGAGCAATCGAGTAGGTCACATCACTTAGACGATCGGTGATGACGAAAGGCCCGGTGTAACGGGCCAGAAACTTCTGGCACAGGCCGCGCTTGCGAAGTGGTGTCCAAAGCCATACAATGTCCCCTTTGTCGTATGACACATTCTTATGTCGTGAATCGTAGCGGATCTTGGAGTGGTCTTGGGACGCCAACGTACGGAGCTGAGCTATGCGGCGTGCTTCCTCAGCGCGGCAGAGAGTCTGGGCAATAGAAGAGTCCGTATGAGGAGTAAAAGGTAGAATGGTGTCAAGGAAGCTGCGGGGTGATCGAACATAAAGAAGATAGAAAGGGCTGTAGCCTGTAGTTTCATGCTTTGCGGTGTTGTAGGCGTATGTCATAAAAGGCAAGATGTCATCCCAATTCTTGTGCCTGGAATCCACGTACATTGAAAGCATGTTGGTCAAAGTTCTGTTAGTGCGCTCGACGAGACCATTTGTCTGTGGGTGATACGGGGTCGCGTGGCGAAACTGGCAAGCACAGAGACGCAACAGCTCTTCGACTACGTCGGCCACGAAGTGCCGACCGCGATCGCTCACAATAACACGAGGTGGTCCATGACGGAGTATAACAGAGTACAGGAGGAAGCTCGAAACATCAAGAGCCGTGGCCGTTGGCATCGCTGCGGTTTCAGCATAACGCGTCAGATGGTCGACGCAGACTATAATCCAGCGGTTGTCGTTTGTTGAGCGCGGGAATGGGCCGAGAAGGTCCACTCCAACCATTTCGAAAGGAGATGATGGTGGCGCTACAGGGTGAAGGAGTCCGACCGGAGCAGTATTAGGGCGCTTGAATTGCTGGCACTTATTACAACTGGCCACATACTTTTCTATATCTCGTCGCATACTGGTCCAGTAGAATCGGCCCTGAATGCGGTGGCATGTTCTGGTGAAACCCAGGTGCCCTGCGGTCGAGTCGTCGTGCATAGCACGGAGTACGTGGGTTCTCAATTTTTTAGGGACCACTAAGAGGAGACGGGCACCATCAGCCGCATAATTCTTCTTGTAGAGCAGGCCATCTTAGATGACAAAGCCATTGTGACCTGTTGGCTGAGCAGCTGAGGCGAAGAGGGCATCCAGGCTGCGGTCGTCACGCTGCTCTTGCCGGAAGGTGGCCAGGTCGGGGAAAAGAGTGTCGTCGATGGCGGCCAGAAACTCATCGAAATTGTCGGCGTCACATTCACTTGTTTGTAGAGGGAGCCTCGAAAGACAATCGGCGTCCGCATGATGTCGGCCACTCTTATAACAGACTGCAAAGTCAAATTCCTGTAAACGTAGCGCCCATCGAGCAAGGCGGCCAGACGGGTCGCGGAGACCAACCAACCAACATAGTGAATGGTGGTCAGTAACGACCGTGAAGCGGTGCCCGTAGAGATATGGCCGGAACTTCTGGACTGCAAAGACGACAGCGAGACACTCTTGCTCAGTCACGGTGTAATTTTGTTCGGCCTTGCTCAACGAACGGCTGGCGTATGCAATGGCATGCTCGGCGTCACCAAAGCGCTGCACGAGGACGGCGCCGAGGCCGATTCCACTCCCGTCGGTGTGCAATTCTGTTGTGGCAGAGGGGTCAAAATGACGAAGTATGGGTCCGGAAGAGAGCAGGAACTTCAGTTGACGAAACGAGGAATCGCAGTCTGCTGTCCAGATGAAAGGGTTATCCTTGCGCAGCAATGAAGTCAGGCGGTAGGCAGTATCGGCAAAGTTGGGCACAAAACGTCGAAAGTACGAGCAAAGACCCAAGAAGCTCCTCAGTTCGCGCTGTGACTGCGGCTGTTTAAAGCCGCTAACTGCAGCGACCTTCTGTGGGTCTGGTCGCACCCCGTGCTTGTCCACTAGATGTCCAAGTACTAGCGCCTCTCGTTGGCCGAAGTGACATTTCTTTGAATTGAGTGTAAGTGCAGCTTGTTCAAGGCACGTCAAAACAATGTCCAGTCGATCGTTGTGCTCTGCAAAAGAGCGGCCAAAAATGACGACGTCATCAAGATAACACAAACAAATCTCCCATTTCAGGCCGCGCAGTACCGTGTCCATAAATCTTTCAAATGTTGCAGGTGCGTTGCACAAACCAACGGCATAACGTTGAATTCAAACAAGCCGTCTGGGGTCACAATTGAATAAAGCCTTTATTTTAAGGAAGGGGACAAAAGCGGTTTTCTCTTTGTCAGCTGAATGCATGGGTATCTGCCAGTAGCCTGATCGGAGGTCCACAGATGAAAAGTAGGACGCGGAATGAAGGCAATCGACAACGTCATCGATGCGGGGAAGCGGATATACATCCTTTTTCGTCACAGAATTGAGACGCCGGTAGTCGACACAAAACCTCCAGGACCCATCTTTCTTTTTCACGAGGATGACCGGCGCAGCCCATGGGCTAGAGGATTCTTGGATGATGCCCTTGGCTAGCATGTCGTCGACCTGTTCAGCGATGATCTTGCGCTCTGACGCGGACACGCGGTAAGGCTTCTGCCTTATGGGATGCGCGGAACCCGTGTCAATCCGGTGGCGAGCCCGCGTAGCTGGAACGCGTACTTTGCTGGCGTTCTGCTCGAAATCAAATAATGACGCATGTTTGCTAAGGACGCTGACCAGGGCTTGACGCTTCTCTGAAGACAGTGACTTGTTTATCATTTTTAGAAAAGGCAACGAGTCTTCAGGGACAACGGGGCCAGCCCCGTGCTCTCGGGATTCGTGTGACGTGTCATCAGTTAAAGCGCCTATGTGGAGGCTGGTATCCATTTCAAAAGAGGCAAGTCGCATACCCTTGGGTAGCACAACTGACTGGGAGGCTAAATTTGACACCCACAATGTAGTTGTTCCGCAGGCCACAGAGAGGACGCATCGAGGTACGAGCACACTTTTCTTCACAACCATCGAAGGCACAGGCTCAACAATTGCATCAAATGTATCGGCGTCGACACCGCAAGCAGCAACTCGAACTCTGGATAAGGAACGTGCCGGTAAGACAGCATCTTCAATGACGGCGAGAGTGCATGAACAGGCAGCAGGTTGGTCGGCAAGAGGAGAGAGGAAAAGCTCGCCAGTACCGCAGTCAACAGTGGCACCGCACTGTGGCGTCGGATTGTAATTTGAATGTACGAGAAAACATAATTCTGGTACAAGGAAACTCAAACACAATCCCCTTTTCCAGCATTTCTAGCACACCAACACGGAGCGCTCGTTTAATTTACTTGCGAAAATGCCATCCAGATGCCGCTCGCATCCTCGGCAGGTTAAATTGGGACTTTTCCGGCTTGTTTTGGACACGCGCGCGCGTCGGGGCTATGGCAAACAATTATTAAAATAATAAAAAAGGTGCTAGGGCCTTCACATTTTATTATAAGACGACTTATATTGCCCCTGAAAAACGTCTTCTCCGCAAGGCATTTGTGTCTAAAAGTGAAGGCGACTTTAAGGAGATCGGTGTAAGCTTGGTCTATGTAAGCTGGCTTTCCCACGTTCTGTGTTGAGGTGAAGCCCACTGAAACAAATATGCGATGCAAACGGGGCCCGATAACGCTATCGCGTTCCACTCTTAGAGGCGAAGCTTAAGCGCCCTCAAATTGTTTTTTCGTGTTTTTTTTTCTTTGTTGTCTGTAGACAGTGGTTGCTACTCAAAACAGACACTGTGAATAGTGATGCGTAAGCACACTTTAAATACTTCGTAGCTCGGTGTAGAGCATGTTTCCATTTTATTTGTTAGTTTTGATACCCATTCCATTTTCCTTCCTCCATTGCTATTGGAAACCACATGTCTCGTGAAATCTCGATTCTTGCTCTGTCATATTGATCTCCACGTGACAGGTCACGTGTTGGGCGGACACTGAGCAAAGGGACTGGCGGCACGGAGCGTTCGCTTGCCAGTGCTGGCTGCGTGACGTAATTCTCTCTTCATTTTTCTTCCTTCATGCCCAGTATTGTGAGCCATCGCTCTTAGATGGCGCCGCCGTCCTGCAGCCAAGTGTGTGGTGTTCGGCGAGAATGCACGAGCAGCAGCGCCAGTACTAGCACCAGGAGCAGGTCGCAGCCACCGTAAGAAAAATTGGGGATGGTTCCAAAAGAAAGCTTAGCTTTAAAAGATGTTGTGCCCCTTACATATGAAGACATCATGCCTGAAAGTGTTAATTTCACGCACAGGAAGGGCTGACTATGAAGAGTGCTAAAAATGGACGCGGAGTCAGTAATTTCGTTTTTGGATTCTGTGTTTACACGTCCTATACTAAAATTATCTACAATCAAAGAATTATTTTCACGCGACTAGAATAACTCACCAGCTCTAATACCGCAGTTGCTAGGATGCATTATATACATGTCATACATTGTTCGAGCGATACCGCTCTGTACTACCACGTTATATTTACAGTACGCGACTTCGCACGTTTATCTGTGATAAATTTGCGGAAGATGCAATTTGGAGACTTCATTCCGCGTCATGTGTATTAGTTTTCATTTATTGCTTAGAAAGGTAGCGGTGCGAAAGAGAGACTTGCATGTTATTCAACAAATGTAGTCCTTGGAGATTCAACCCGCAAAAGAAACTCCCAAAAATCATTAGAAAAACTTATAATTTGTCGTACAAATGTTCTCAATGCATTGGGTTTCAGCAAGTATTCAGTAAGATATATCAAAGCATTTGAATTGATGCAATAACGCCACCCTTCGTTGACGTTCTTCAAAGCCTTCGCAACCCTACAGGTAAACTCTCCAGCGATCGCATTTCTGTTTGCGGAACCCCTTGATATGGGTTATATTTTCGTAGTTGATGTATAGCGATACCGGATTGTCGACAGTATATGTTGGCCATGGTTTCTTCGTAGGCAGTTCTGGTACCCTGTAAAAACGAGAGATGCGAATTACACTCACCATATAAAACGTCATAACACCCCATGTAAACTAAAAGGAACAACGTAATTCAAAAGTGACGTCCTTTGCAGCTTGTCGTTAGTGTCAAGTTTTCGTAAATTTTGCAATAGGGAGTATACACGTGCGCCATCATTCGCATTTCTCTATTATTTCTCAGACCTCCTATTATTCTTCAGAATAAAAGAGAGTACACTAAATAATGAGAACATATACTACTAGATGGTTGCAGCAATTTTCGAAAGAACCACCGCTACTTAAGAGGACCCTCGGCGGCTGAGATGATGAAGTCGTTGCAGTAAACATGGCATACCAATAAACACATTAAACTGACCAATGAAGTTGGTGATAGAGAAAATTTAGAGGTACACCAAATCGAAAGGCTACCTACTACGCAAAAGTACATAACAATCTGAACCACAAACGATGATGAACAGTATTCAAAAGCGGCCTCTGGTGTGGCTGTGGACCGGCCGTCGGGATGATGATGCTCGTAGCGGCTGTGATGCGTACGAGGCGAGCTTCGGATACGGTTGGTGTTGATGAGTCACGGACACCCACAGCTGAACTCCAGAAATCGAAAGAGACAGGCTAAGGCCCTGCTGGCGCTTCGAAACAGCTGAGCGCTGCGTGCGTCCCGATAGAGGTTAGAGCCCGCGATGCAAATTACGACCGCTTAAACTCTGCTTCCGGGGTTCTGAAATTCACTGACCACATTGGTCGGGAACTGTCTAAGGAGATAGTTGCTAACATACCGCCTAGAGAACGACGACCTGATTCGGCAGGAGGCTCGATGCTTGGTCCCGACGACCGATGGCTCCACTCCCGTACCTAGAGTTCTGACAAACGCCTTTCTTCCGCCTGACACTTCCCCGTGTCTCCCCGTTTCTAAGCACTCCTCTACCTTCCATTTTTTAACAGCGGAGCTGTTTAAGAACTTGGTTGCGCTGCGTAGTGCGAAAACTGCCCCTGGCCATCACGTTACCGCGCGTTGCCTAGCAACCACCTCGCGGAGCGGCATGTGCTTCGCCTCCTCTCCGTGCCGTGCACATTCTGCCTTGAAATGGTACGTTGAGGAGAGAAAAAGAAAATGAGAGTGAGAGAGAGAGGAAAAAAATTACACCATCTTCCCGTAGGCGAACCCTGAGTAGTATGCGAAGCAGCCATGGTGTCGACTCAAGGTAGTTTTATCAGCTGTATAAACTTGGACATGCAGCAGCACCAGCAACGTGCAGAACTGTTGTTGACGCCGTCGGCGTTTTGCACGGAACGGACCGAACGCGCGCGGTGTTGGTGACTGTTGCCGGTGCCTCTGGGGCGTCTACCATCGCGCCTCTAACCTAAGCTGCTTCGCATTATCGTGCGCGGAGCCGGAGGTGTTGCCATTCGTTGCGCAATCCGGAGAGGAGTGTCGGAGAGGAGAGGAGAAATGCCGAGAGGAGACGAGATGAGACAAGGAGAGGAGGGAAAGGAGGGAGGAGAGGAGACAAGGAGAGGAGGGTGAGGAGGATGCGCATGCGCAGTAGGGGTGTGGATTCCGCACGACGGATGAATGGAGGGAGGGAGTGGCATAGCCCCGACCATAAAATGCTTCGCATCTAAAACAAATTGTAGCAGCACCAACGAGGCAACGCGCAATGCTGCTGCCGACGGCGTCCGCGTTTTCGCGGTTCCCCGCGTTCGCGCCGAACGCGCGCGTAGTCCGTGACTGCAGCCGGCGCCTCTGGCGGCGGCTCGGCAGGTTACGACCAGCCAAGCCCCGGCAAGTGTGGAGGCGCAGCTTGGCCGTGACGTCACCGGGGAGATAAAGCTGTTGACTCTGTGGCGAGTACTAGTAGCCTTGACATGGA